>NW_016822092.1:180591-236312 GCF_001698545.2 Rhinopithecus bieti | reverse complement strand
GCGGAGTCTGGCTCTGTCGCCCGGACTGGAGTGCAGTGGCCAGATCTCAGCTCACTGCAAGCTCTGCCTCCTGGGTTTACACCATTCTTCTGCCTCAGCCTCCCGAGTAGCTGGGACTACAGGCGCCCGCCACCTCGCCCGGCTAGTTTTTGTATTTTTAGTAGAGACGGGGTTTCACCGTGTTAGCCAGGATGGTCTCGATCTCCTGACCTCGTGATCCGCCCATCTCGGCCTCCCAAAGTGCTGGGATTACAGGCTTGAGCCACCGCGCCTGGCCTGCTTCAACTTCTTAAGTGACATTTTCCTACAGGACGCCTTCAGCAGGCAGCCTGGAAGGATCAGAAGAAGATGGGAGAACTTCCTTCCTGCTCGCCACTTAGGGGCCAGAATGACCTCTGTTACTTGGACTTTTCCTTTTCTCCTCCTCATCATTGTTCTATCCCCACTAAGACCAGCATTATTCTGGAAATATTAAGTTAGAAATCTAGTCATGGCCAACATGAGAGAGGGACAGGGATGCATACAGGAATCAAACTGAATACATCTTGTGTTGTCATCCCCCGTAGGTGCTTCTGCTGGTGTCAGTCATTGGGAGTGGATTATGTCTAAGCATCTTCAGCCTCACAGGGGTAATTTGAAAAGTTGAGGTGGAGTTTGCTTTTGAAGAGATAAGCTCGTATGATGCGGAATCCAGCCTTGATGGGGAGCAGGGGTCACTCCAACCAAGGCCTTCACAAATGGCTTCAACTGGAGCCCTTGGGTTCATATCGAAATGAAATTATTAGTCTAAATGATTGAAAGATAATAATGTCTATTACACAATTAAAAACCAGATCATACACCTGCAAATTCATGTTTTAAACTAAGCTTCCATGTGGTGAGTGACACAATTATATTGGGTCATACCTTTTTGCATTGAAAATATTAACTTGTGGCCAGGTGCAGTGGCTCATGCTTGTAATGCCAGCACTTTGGGAGGTCGAGACGGGCGGATCACAAGGTCAGGAGTTCAAGACCAGCCTGACCAATGTGGTGAAACCCCATCTCTACTCAAAATACAAAAATTAGCCAGGCATGGTGGCGCCTGTAGTCCCAGCTACTTGGGAGGATGAGGCAGGAGAATCGCTTGAACCTGAGAGGTGGAGGTTGCAGTGAGCTGAGATCGTGCCATTGCACTCCAGCCTGGGCAACAGAGTGACATCCTGTCTCAAAAAAAAAAAAAAAAAAAAAAATTAACTTCTGGCCAAGTGCGATGGCTCACACCTGTAATCCCAGCACTTTGGGAGGCTGAGGCTGGCAGATCACCTGAGGTCAGGAGTTCAAGACCAGCCTGACTAGCATGGTGAAACCCCGTCTCTACTAAAAATACAAAAATTAGCCGGGTATGGTGGTGGGCGCCTGTAATCCCAGCTACTAGGGAGGCTGAGGCAGGAGAATCGCTTGAACCTGGGAGGCAGAGGTTGCAGTGAGCCAAGATTGTGCCACTGCACTCCAGCCTTGGCAACACAGCAAGACTCCATCTCAAAAAAATTTTTTTAACTTGTGTGATGCAAGTATTTTAACCTCAATTTTAACCCCATTTTAGTATTCCCTTTGTGTGTGTGTGTGTGAGTGTAGAACCTCAGGATATGGATGTGGCCAGAAAATTCTTGGCCTTTAATGCTTTCCTATCTGAGCTGACTAGAGAGAAGAGATCTGGATTCTCTAAAGGACATGAAGCGCAGGAGCAGGCAGAGCTAGTGTGATGTTACAGTTTGGAGTCAGCGTTCTAAGGACTTGAAAGTCTATTTGTCAGGATTGAGCTTGGATGTGGATCACGAAAGACTGCCTTCTACCCAGTCAATGGTCGAAGACTTTCCAAAGTGCCAGGCACTGGATGGCTTGTTGCTGCACTCACTTGGACATACCTCATGAAAACCATCTTTAAGTCTCTATTGGTGATATCAAACATGTTCAAAAATGACTAAAAGAAGATAGTGCTTCTGAAGTTGGTATTTTGTCAGCAGGTCGCCATGCTGTACGGGTCGCATACTTTTTGTAAGATGGTGGCTGGGCACTGGAGGCAGGGCTGGATCCCAGGGGTCAACAAGGATGCAGCAGCCTTCCTACGGCTATATAATGTGCCATGGCCAGGACAGGAGAGGGGAAGCTCAGGCTAAGTGAGATCCCAGGTTCTCAGGTGGGAGCAAGACAGTTGACTGGCAAGACAGCCAAGGGTCCCAAAAGGAATGAAGTAGGAACAGGCAGGGATCACAAGGGGGCAGACTTTTCTTCCTCAGCCCCTCTCAGCCTGAAAGGCTAATACCACCACCTGGTTCTGGAGCCCATTTGGCACCAGAAGGTTCCATTCAGCAGGCCCTGCCCACCTGCCTATGGAAAGGAGGCTGGGTTTCACAGCTGGCAATCCAGTTTCTTGCTGGGACCAGGACCCTAAAACCGTGCCTAGATTCCTTGAATTCTAGACCCAGTTCCCCATCCCCTCAGCCCCCGAGTGGCATCCTGTGCCTCAGAGTTGCATTTTCAGAACTTTATTGCTGCCAACCAATCTGACTTCTGTTATCTCTGAATCATCTTCTCCCATTTCCTCTGCAAAATCAGCCCTCCTCAAAAGCCAAGATTAAACTTGTCTACTCCAAAGGAAATGAAATCAGGATTTTTTTTCATATGAAATAGAAAATCATTTATTTAAAGTATTTATTTATTTTTTCTAGGACAAAGTGTAATTTAATTTAATTGAATGCGTTTTATTTATGTTATGTTATTTTATTTATTTTATTTGAAGTTCCGGGGATACATGTGCAGGATGTGCAGGTTTGTTACATAGGTAAATGTGTGCCATGGTGGTTTGCTGCACCTATCAATCCATCACCTATGTTTTAAGCCCAGTATCCATAAGCTGTTTCTCCTAATGCTCTCCTTCCCCAGAACCCACTCCCCAACAGGCCCCAATGTGTGTTGTTCCCCTCCCTGAACATGTGTTCTCATTGTTCAGCTCCCACTTATAAGCGAAAACATGCAGTGTTTCGTTTTCTGTCCCTATGTTAGTTTGCTGAGGATAATGACTTCCAGCTTCATCCATGTCCCTGCAAAGGACATGATCTCATTCTGTTTNAAATGAAATCAGGATTTTTTTTCATATGAAATAGAAAATCATTTATTTAAAGTATTTATTTATTTTTTCTAGGACAAAGTGTAATTTAATTTAATTGAATGCGTTTTATTTATGTTATGTTATTTTATTTATTTTATTTGAAGTTCCGGGGATACATGTGCAGGATGTGCAGGTTTGTTACATAGGTAAATGTGTGCCATGGTGGTTTGCTGCACCTATCAATCCATCACCTATGTTTTAAGCCCAGTATCCATAAGCTGTTTCTCCTAATGCTCTCCTTCCCCAGAACCCACTCCCCAACAGGCCCCAATGTGTGTTGTTCCCCTCCCTGAACATGTGTTCTCATTGTTCAGCTCCCACTTATAAGCGAAAACATGCAGTGTTTCGTTTTCTGTCCCTATGTTAGTTTGCTGAGGATAATGACTTCCAGCTTCATCCATGTCCCTGCAAAGGACATGATCTCATTCTGTTTTATGGCTGCACAATATTCCATGGCATATATGTACCACATTTTCTTTATCCAGTCTATCGTTGATGGGCATTTGGGTTGATTCCATGTCTTTGCTATTGTGAATACGGTTGCAATGAACATAACGTGTGCATAGTATCTTTATAATAGAATGATTTATATTCCTTTGGGTAAATACCCAGTAATGGGATTGCTGGGTCAAATGGTGTTTCTGGTTCTAGGTCTTTGAGGAATCACCACACTATCTTCCACAATGGTTGAACTAATTTACATTCCTACGAACAGTGTAAAAGAATTCCTATTTCTCCACAGCCTCGCCAGCATCTCTTGTTTCTTAACTGTTTTAATAATCGCCATTCTGACTGGTGTGAGATGGTCTCTCATTGTGGTTTTGATGAAATCAGGATTTAAAAGAGATACTTGCACTCCTATGTTCATTGCAGTGTTATTCACTGTAGGTAGAATATGGAACCAACCTAAGCATACTCCAATGGATGATTGGATAAAGAAAATACGATAAATATACACAATCAAATATGATTCAGCCACAAAAAGAAGGAAATCCTGTCATTTGCAACAACATGGATAAACCTGGAGTACATTGTGCTAAGTGAAATAAGCCAGGCCCAGAAAGAAAAATACCATGTGATCTTACTTATGTGAAATCTAAACAAATCAAATACATAGAAGCAGAGAGAAGAATTGTGGTTACTCAGGGCTGAGAGTTGTGTGTGGGGAATGGGGAGATGTTGGTTACAGGGTACAAAGTTTCAGCTAACAGGAATAAGCTCTAGAGATCTGTTATACAACATGGTGACTATAGTTAATAATAATGCATTGTATACCTGAAAATTGCTAGATGAATGTTCTTGCCACTAAAAAAATAATAGATAAGTATTTGAGGTGATAGATATATTGATTAGCCTGACTTAATCATTCCAGGATGTATACATTTGTGAAAAAATCATTTTTTTGTTTTTGCTTTTTGAGACAGGGTCTTACTCTGTTGCCTCGGCTAGAGTGCAGTGGTGTGATCACAGCTCATTGCAGCCTTTACCTCCTGGGCTCAGGAGGTCCTCCCACCTCAGCCTCCCCGGTAGCAGGGACTACAGGTGTGCACCACCACGCCTGGGTAATTTTTTTTTTTTTTGAGGCAGGGTTTTGCCATGTTGCCCAGCTCATGTTTCTCCAACTCCTGGGCTCAACTGATGTGCCTGCTTGGCCTCCCAAAGTGCTGGGATTACAGGTGTGAGCCACCATGACCAGCCACATATTGGTTTTACACCATACATTTATATACATTTTCATTTGTCAGTTAAAAAACCCAGCTGGGATATAAGCTCATGTAACTGTGATCTGTATTGAGCCCCTGTTTTATTCTCCTTTCTGTTTCTGCAGAGGGGCTTGACCAGAAAAAGAGGCTGAGAGCTGCTTCTCTTACCAGGGACCTTCCCCAAGCCAGGCATCTCCAGAGATGGTGTGGAGCCTGGGGTAGCTTGTCCAGGCCTTTGATCACCAGTGATGCCATTGCTCTTCCCCATTTCACGTCTGCTGTGGCTTGCTGCTGAGGCTGCTTTCAGACCTCTGGAATCAGAAAAGGAGGTGACTGTATCAGGTAGCTCACATTTGCTTTTTATAAGAATTCTTTTCATGCTCAATTCTTTAAAAAGGTCCCCCCAAATACACATCACCTTGATCCCTATTCCATGTACTATATATGACTAAAGTGTTTGCCCTTCATCCCCACTCTAAAGGTGATTTATTTTTGTTGATGACAAATGAGATATTTTGGTTTCTTATTATCTACTTCATAAAAAAAATGTTATTACTAAAAATTTAAATTCACAGTTTTGCTTCATTTAAAAAATGGCCTGCATGCAATAAAACAGAATCATCATATTTCATTGATGGAGGTAGCTGAGGGGTTATCAGGTAGAATCTTTAATTTTACAAATGGGGAAACTGAGGCACAGTCTTTGTACAAGCTACTTCTCTCTACCTTAGTGAGCTTGTCAAGTCCCTTCTATGAACCGCTTTTAGCTAGAGGATTAGCAAGTAAAATTATTATTATTATAATTTTTTTGCTATGACTCCAGATGGGGTCCAAAGAGGAGTTTCACAGTCCCTTCTGTCTCTTCTCTGGGTTTTATGGAGACTTACTTTACCCTTCTGTGTTAGCCTCTTAAAAAACTGTGTTTACCTTAAAGGGGCACAGGAAAGGGTGAAAAGTATTTTTAAAAGGCTAAATAATCACATAGGAGTCATGCAAGTTGGCGCATGAGCCAGCAAATGGAATGATGATGTGGCCTTGGAGGCCTGATGGGTCCTCTCGCTGGCACGGTCCCTTCTGCTGCCGGCGCTCCTGTGCCTGCAATCTGAACGTCCGGGGCCTGGCCACGGGGATCCTGGGGGCTCGAGGAACATGATGAGCTAAGAGGTGATATGGGGTCCCGGATAGGCAGGCAGTGAGGATGTGTGGAGTTGAGTACACATCAGGGTGGGAGACTGACTGCCCATAATGCATTTAAAATAGTGCATTTCAATTGGTGTTTGCCAGTTCCTAGTTGTGGCTGTTTGGGGGAGGCTCAAGAAAATGTTTTCACAGCCCTTGGGGATCCTGTAATGAGAATCATGTGTAAACGGAATGTCGACGAAGCCACACCTGGGGCACATTTGACCCAGGACAGACACTAATGTGGGAAAAGAGCCAGTGCCTTTTGAACCTGACCCGTTTTATGAAAAGATGCATATCAAAACAAACAAACAAAGCAACAACAGAACACTATGGAGTCTAAGATTGAGGTGTAGTTTCTGGAACACAAAAGACTCAGCCACGCTTATGCTAAGAAGGAGAGCCAGGCAAAGAAAATGGTGCAGTCGCAGTCGGAAGGAAGCCTGTTTCACTTCGGCTTCATGTGCATCCCCCAGAGGGACTATCATGTTACCTTCCCAGTGAAAAGCAGGCGCTTTCAAAATGACTGCACAGCAGATGAAAAATGATTCTTGTCTGCCTATGGCTGCTGGGAGGTGCAGTGCAGTGCGGGACTCCTATGGGGGTATTTGTGGCTCCTCATGTCTCCCTGACCCAGGGTACCAGGACAATGGACATAAGGGACAAGATAAAGCCTATTTGAACAAAAATACCATCTTCAGATTCTGCTTTCATCACACATTTTGTTCTCTTTGCTACTAGGATGTGACAATGCAAAATTAATGTCCTGCTGGTCCTTTCAAGGATACCAGAGTTCTAGATTTTATTCTGTCTCAAATGTGGAGCCACTGAAGACTTCCCCAGTCAAAAGCTGTCCTTACCTTGGCAGAAGGAGCCCTTTATGATGATGTCTTTGCTTTTTCTCACACGCTTTCCCACCCTCACACCTGGGCCCAGTTTACCAAATGAATTCAGTTCAATAAATGCCCTTACTTTTCTTATACCACTGCTCCTTTGCTGGTGCCGTTTCCTCTTCTCGCAACCCCTTTCCCCATTTTCTGCTCAAAACTCCCTTCCACTTGTCTTGAGTCACAGCTTCCATGTAGCAGCCTGGGGCAGGTTTCCTTGCTTGGCATCACAGTGTGCTCATCTCTGTCATGGCCTTAATTGTACATAATGTGGTTATGTTGGGTGTTGTCTGCATGACCCACTGGACTCTAATCCTCTTGGGTGAAGGAAATGAGCTCATTCATCTTTGAAACTCCAGTGACCAGTAACTTGGACAGCATCTAGTACATGATAGGTGCTCAATAAATACCACTGATTGGTTGAATAAAAAAATTTCAAGCTCACGGGCTGGTAAAACTCTACCTAATTGCCAACTTTGGATGAAGACATTGAAAAAGTGACCCACACACAATCCAGCAAAGGTCACTGAATCCAAGGAAGAGAATCCTGGATTCTTCTAGGGTCCACACTGTCTCTGGACGTCACTGGAAACAAAAAGCTTGCCAAGCAAAATAAATATTTTTCCTCTTTCTTCTGCCTCTACAATCCTCCTCATTCATAGCCTAGAGCAAGCCCTATACATTGAAGAAGTTTCCAGTGTCTGAGTTATTGCTCCCCACACAACTACGAGGGGATCACTTAAAGGCGTGGGTTATGGAACTTCATGGTGGACTTGGCTGCATTGTTGAACGCAGTTTTGAGTTCTATCCTAGGGGTGCTTAGAGCCTGACTGTGATACTATCAGGTAAATTACAGTGATAGTTATCAAATTACCAAGAACTCCTGGACTGATGGCTGGTAATACATTTGCAATCTTGTAGCTTGATTTTTCCGCATTAATGCAAAGGAATAAATAATATGAAACTTTAGGCACTGTGACAAATTCTGTTGGTATAGGACCTTTCGGTTGTAAATAAAAACCCAACCTTGATGGCTTAAGCAGAAGGCAAAGGAATTTATGTGCTCACAGAACTGAAAAATCAGAGGAAACTGGCTTCAAGCATAGTTTGATTCAGGGGCTCAATGAAATCAAGGCTATCTTTTCTAGTGGCTCAAATTTCTCTTTCCTATATTTGCTTTGTTCCCAGACAGTATCTTGTGCCCTTTCAGTAGCTCCAAGGTTATTCTTCCCCAGCTCATATTAAAACAAGAGCCTGTAATCCCAGCACTTTGGGAGACTGAGGCAGGCAGATCACTTGAGACCATGAGTTCGAGACCAGCTGGCCAACATGGCAAAACCCTGTCTGTATTAAAAATACAAAAATTAGCTGGGCATGGTGGCATAGACCTGTAATACCAGCTACTTGGGAGGCCCAGTCGTGAGAATAGCTTGAACCCAGGAGTTGGAGGTTGCAGTGAGCCGAGATAGCATCACTGCACTCCAGCCTTGGTGACAGAGTGAGGCCGTGTTTTGTTTTGTTTTGTTTTGTTTTGTTTTAAAGTAAAACAAGAGAATGTTTTCTCCTAGAATCAGTTGCTCTAGTCCTGGGACTCATTCTGAGCAGGTCCCTTCCCTCATTCACTCCACCATCCCTGTGGTTTTGGAGGTTGAATGCCTTGATGGTATGACACCTGCTGCATTTATGAGACTGGAGGGTGGGGCCCCACCCAAGTTCTACTTCCAGAGGAGGAGGCATGACCAAGACACCAAAACAAGGTATAACAGACATTGATGGAAAAAACAATATATGTCCACTCTGTAAGACAGAGGTGTGGGCAGAGCTAGGTTATTCTCAGAGTCTGTCAAAGTTCACATTCCACATCCTGATCCTGGTCCAGGCCAGCCTTGTACAAAATATTCTTTTCTTACTCAGTACTTAAAGTTTGAGAGATGGCTCTGTTACACAGGATAAAATAAGAAGAAGCCCTTGATTGGAGTAAAGGTACTTTACTTTCCGTATGCATGTGAGATGCTTTCTTTTTGAACATCCTTTATAACCTCTGACTATAGTAATACAAAGAGGATGTGTTCTAATGACTGCTTCTTTGTCAAAACTTCTTGGTTAGAAGCCAAGCAAGGAAATAGGAGAAGGTCTAAGGCCAGTGGCTCCGCAGGCAGGCAGCCCTGGGCTGGAGTGGAGAGGACCCAGGGCTGGAGGGAGGTGAGGGCGTAGGGATGAACAAGCCTGTCTGTCCCCAATGTCCTGTTGTATCCAGGAGGGGCATCTGTGGGAGGGTCATGATTCATTCGTTCATTCATTCTTTCTTTCATTCTTTCATCCGTCAAACATTTCCTGAGCACCTTCTATGTACTGTGAACACCTTATAGTACCCAACAAACTGTATGTTTTCAATCAATGTTTGTTGAATAAATAGAACCTGGGGAAACAGCCTTTCACTTTACAATTAGAGGTGAAAGGTTGAACATGAAATATCACTGTTTTTTACTCTAGTGTTAATGAGCTTCTGCCTTGCTGTAAGTACTGGTTAATAGATCCTTTCTGATTGGATGGAGAGATAGGGTGGTTACTAAAAAGCACAGCATTACTAATAGTTAACATTGGAGCTTCCTAGATGATCCCATGCTAATTTCCTTTGTATCCATCATCCCATTTAATCCCCACAACAAATCTATAACTTGTTACTATTCATTACCCTCATTTTACTGAGTAGGGAATGTAGGCAATGAGAGGTTAACTAGCCTCCTACAATCACACAGATATTAACTGATGGAGCCAGGGTCCTCTTAGAAGGCAGTCCGCTTTTAGAACTGGAGCCTTAGTGCTGGAGGGGCTGGGTGGGTAAGCAGGGAATAGGAGCAGAAAGACAAAGCTCACAGCTTACCTAACATCATCTACCAGACAAATTGTTTATATTTAACGGAATCAGGCAGCTTCCAACGAGGGCTTTTGTGTTCCCTCTTTTTTGTCATTGTATTTTAAACTCGTGCTGTTCGCTTCCAAGCGGATCAAAGCCAGGTAGACATCAAGCAGGAGGGCCTTGAGACAGGGGGATGTGGGGAGAAGAGAAGTGAAAAACATGTTTTCCTCTAACCCCGAAGAGTCTCTCCCTGCCTCCTGCCTCCTATAGCTTCCTTCACCCTCGGGTGGAGACTGTGGAAATCCCCACACAGATCCTTATTGCTTAGATTTGTTTTCATGAACAAAAGCAAGATGGCAAGTTTGGTCACTGGAGTTTTATCATGTCCTACACTGATGTGGGCAAAGAGGATTGTGGAATTAAGCTGAGACTTTGGAAAGCTCTTTTTATGAGAATGTTTTGACATCTGCCAATATACAAACAGAAACCTATACAATGGCGATCACTGCTTCCTGCTGTTTCTGTAGTTATGCTAAGGGAAGCAGAGAGATGCTGATGTCTGCCAGAAGACTGTCAAGAGGAAATCCACACTGAAAGCAGCAGTGATAAGGACATCTCTTCCTCTGTTTATTAGAAACAAGAAGTATAAGAGAATTCTCCTCTGGAGGCAAATTGTCAGTGTGTTTAGTTCTCATAGCTATATGGTTGCTAACACAACAACTGATGGCAATCAAGACTTGGCTTGGTTTAACTGTGTTTGAAGACCGCAAGTTCCAGCCATGTAGATCTGGCCATTGCTTGCAAGCAGCCTGAAAAGTTGCCATGTGCACTGTTAGAGCTGCTGTTCCTGGAACTGTTAGGTCTCCATGTGAATTCCAAAATAATCTATAGCATTTCACTACTGGGAAGAAGCTCGGAGCTCTTGTTACAGATGGGTGTGACCCTAAATGTCCCAGTGCTTAGTTGATGACAGAGCTGGACCTAGGTCGATGCTATGTCTAACCTGTGCCTCCTCTCATCTTGGGGGTGATGCTTGGCCTTGACTGTCAGGCTCCATCCTATCAAGAGGAAAGATGGGAGCCCCTGCCTGATTATTGAGATCCTCAGAGAGCTTCGACTAAATGATCCCCTATGTGCTATGCTGAACTCTTGATGGGCACTGTTTCGCCCAGGCTCCTTTCCACTCAGAAGCACTCTCCGGCCCTGATTTCAGTCTTGTAGGCTGCTGTGGACACACAAGTAGTCACCACAGACTGAGCTAGAATTGAGCAAAAACTCCCGTGGGGAAAATGGTCCTGTCTTGTCACCAATTCCCTGAGTCTTCTGTTGCTATGTTCTTATTTATTTAACTTTAACTGAATCTCATGAAGAGACACATCACTGTGCTGTGGGAAAGGGAAGTATCCCGGGAGTTCCACTGCTTGGGTCCGAATCTAAGTTCAGCCCTTTAACAGCAAGTTCCTTGGGAAAGTCCCTGAAACTGTCCATGCCTCAGATTTCCTCATCTGTAAATCAGGATAATAATAGAAAGGACCTTAAAGAAATCTCTGTGTACAAAATGAGACAAACATATATAAAGTACTTAGAGCAGTCCCTGGCACAGAGTAAGCATTCAATTTACGTTTATTGTTATTATAGAAGTTATATAGACTATACATAGAGTACAGTGCTTGGGCCTCTTTTCTGATGTGAATTTGGCTATTTATTTGGCTGTGATATAACTACCTATATATATTAAAAATGAATGAATGCCAAGCATCTGAGAGCATGCTTTCTCATTAAATTCCTCCATTCATTCACCCATACATTCACACAACACCTAATGCTCTGTGCCAGCCACTCTTAGGCTTTGAAGGCCTGAGAAAGAGCAAAGTAGATGCTTCTCTGCACTCAGGGTTGACAGTCCAAAGGGGAGGAGAGATAACAAGAAAGCAGTTACACCATTTTAAAAAATATCGATAAATACTTGAGTAATTTCTATAAAGGAGGCGGGAAAGGGTCAGGACAGTGCTAAGGTCTTCAGACCTGCTTCAGCCTGGGGCTGGGGAGGCTCAGGGGAGCTGAACTTTTGCTGTGTTCTTTCTGTGAGTAATGCAGGATTGTGGCATTTATGCATTGGTCAGTCAGCAGTGGCCAAATCTGGGGGTGTCTGGCTGCGAAGGAGTGTGGGAGAAAGTTGAAAGTAGATGAAGTAGAAGTTTCCATTCAAGGATGAGATTCCGTGAATCTACCAATGTCTGCCTGTTTACTGAACATTTACTAAGGCCAAGACCCATAGGATATGGGGTAAGGTATGGGGGTAGGCAGAGTGGAACTTGGGGGTAGAAAATAAGAGAAAGTAAAGAGAATGCCTGCTCTCAAGAAACTGAAAATATTTTGTTGGGAAGACAAAGTGCATACGTATAAACAGACCATGGCAGGCCATCCCTGACTTAAATAAATGAAATTTATATCTGTTCCTTTCCTTAGAATGGCTGAATGGCCCAAATTTGTGACCTAGGTGGCATAGGAATTTGCATTCCCTCTGAGGTGTCTAGAACTGCCAAGTCCCCCTGCCTGGGGTGTGGAATGTCCTTGTTGCAGAGCAAGAATGTCCTCCAGCCTACTCAGGCGGCTTTAAGGGTCCTCTCTCACCTCTCAGGGCTGCCATTTCTCTATCCTCTGGCCCCAGCATGATCCATCATTGTCTCCTCTTGTGCTCACAGTAGGTTGCATTGACCTGGCATCTCTCTCGTAGCATTTTCTGCATGACCTGAGAGGGAGTGAGAGGTCTCTGCTAGATTTCACTGTGGATGGGCTGTGTCTTATGTTTTGGTTATTTCTTGCTGCATTACAAAGCACTCCAGAAGTTAATGGTTTAAAACCACAACGATGTAATTGCTCATAATTCTGGAGGTCAAGAATTCAGGTGAAGCCAGTGGTACAGCTTACCTCTGCTCCACTTGGTGTTGCCTGAGGTGGCTCAGCTGGGGCTGGAGGTGCCAACATGGCTTCATTCACAAGTCTTGGTCCTGGCTGTTGGCCAGGGCATCTTAGTTCTCCTCCATGCAGCCTGATATGGTTGGGCTCTGTGTTCCCACCCAAATCTCATCTTGAATTGTACTCCCATAATTCCCACATGTTGTGGGAGATAATTTGAATCACGCGGGTGGTCTCCCGTGTGATTCTGAGACTTCCCCAGGCACGTGGGGAAGAACATACTGTTCTTATGGTAGTGAACAAGTCTCACGAGATCTGATGGTTTTATCTGGGGTTTCTGCTTTTGTATCTTCCTCATTTCTCTTGCCGCTGCCATGTAAGAAGTGCCTTTTGCCTCCCGCCGTGATTTTGAGACTTCCCCAGCCATGTGGAACTGTAAGTCTAATGAAACCTCTTTTTCTTCCCAGTCTCTTGTATGTCTTTACCAGCAGTATGTACACAGACTAATATACAGCCTCTGTCTCCAGCAGTGTTATCATTCAACAGTCTACCTGGAGCCTTGTTATATGACAACTGGTTCCTAAAGAGGTGAAAATGGAAAGTCCAAGGTCTCTTAAGGCCTAGCCCAAAAGTCACATAGTGAAACCTCAGTGAAAGCAGACAAAAGGCCACCTAGATTCAAGGAGAGGTGACATAGACTCCACCTTTTGATTGCAGGAATGACAAAGTCTCACTGCAGAAAAGATTGAAGGAGGGGTGGATTACTGCAGCCACCTTTGGTAACATCTAAGTTATTTCTAACAGTTAGCACACCCCTGGAACATAATAGTTACTCAATAGGAATAAGATCTAACATTGAATAAGCTTCTTTTTTTTCTAAGCATTTTACATGCATCATCTCATTTAATCCTCATTACTCTTGGAGGTATTATTATCCTCATTTCACAGAGCCAATTGAAGCTTGGGAATGTTAATCTAACTCTAGCTAATTAGCATTAGCTAATCTAATTCTAGTCTAGTTCTAACTCCACAGTTTACAGTTACTAGTAAAGTGTGGAACTAGAATTCAGACTCAGGCAGCCTGGCTCCAGAGGTTAAGCATGTAAAGCCTCTGTTGAAAGATCAGGTTTTTTATAGTTAACTCTTCCCTGGGATCATTGTGTCACCATTATAGCCCTGTGGCTGTTTCTGCTGATTCCTTGTTGAGACCTGAGGGAGAGAGATGGTGCCTGATAGACCCAATTCCTTTGAAACCGGAAGGGACGTGAGCATGCCCCATGGGCTGGGCTCTAGCTGTGAACCTGCTCCCAGCAACTCTTGCCCTCTTGGGAGGGAAACACCTCTGGTAGCAGATGCCCTGCAATGGGTTGACAAATGATTCTGTGTGATGTGGTGCCAACTGGTGGTGGATTTTTCATGTTTTGGTGAAATTTCCATGAAGTTTATATTTGTTCACTTAAAAGTTATAAGATTTTGTCCTTCCTACTTTTTTGGGACTCATATTTCATTTTATGAAACTATTTTTTGAGACAGAGTCTTACTCTGTCACCCATATTGGAGTGCGGTGGCACAATCTTGGCTCATTGCAGCTTCCGCCTCCTGGGTTCAAGCAGTTCTTGATCCTCAGGCTCCTGGGTAGTTGAGATTACAGACGTGTGCCCCAATACCAGGCTAAATTTTTTTTTTTTTGTATTTTTAGTAGAAATGGGGTTTTGCCATGTTGGCCAGGCTGGTCTCGAACTCCTGGCCTCATGTGATCCACCAGCCTCAGCCTCCAGGGCTGGAATTACAAGCGTCGGCCACCGTGCCTGGCCCGTTTTATGAAATGGTTTCATAAAATGGCATGAGTCACCACACCCGGCCTTAGAATGTTCCAGACCAGCTCCGTGAGGACAGAGATGTGTAGATGCAGAAACATCAGTGCTAGCTGAGAGCCCTGTGGATTTTCAAAACAAAGTCAAGTTATCAGAGTAACAGGTCTTTTCTTTCCAAATCCTCAAGCCAGCTGAGGAATTATCCCTTGGTTCTCAAGAGTCCTGGGTAAAATATTTGAATTATGGCCAAATGCCACTTTTTAAAAGATAAAAATGAAAAACAAAATTGTATCAGGTAAAAAATTTAAGAGTCTTAAGTTGCATATAGCAGAGGGGATTCTGGGAAGATGGCAGTGAGTAAACACCTCAGATGCCCTCCTTGTCTTGCCTCTTCCCATCACTTACCATCTGTTCTAGGCTTGCATGTGGGCAGGACTTGAAGGGTGTGATCTTTTGACTCTGCCAGGAGCCAGAGGAGGCCAAGCAGGTGGAGAAATTTGCACCACTGGGTGGGAGTCTAGACATCCAGGCGAGGGCAGTATACCTCCGCATTCCCAGAGGTCTGTGGCCCACAGACAGTGTGTTGCGCCTCCCTTGTGCATAGTCCTAAGAGGACCTCTAGGTAGCCCCGCAGGTGTTGGAACTAGGCGGGAAGCTGTCTAGTGTACTAAGTTCCTACCTTCCCCTGAGGCTGGGTGAAGGCGAATCTTTCTGCTGAGCATTCCTGGGGAAAGAGAAGCTTTTTTTGTGGTGCTACACAGAGACTGACACTCCGCCAGCAAGACCTTGCACCTCCAACTACTCATGAGGTTGCTACTGCTTAAGATTCCCTGTCCATCCAATCTGAGCCCTGAGAACAAAGGGAAACAGAGGCAGCAAAGAAAATCAGTGAGGAAGAACAAGGTGAAGTCCAAGTATAGGTGACTGGAGGAGTCAAATAAATCACAACTTGATCAATAAAAGTTAACACAAAATGAAGCACTATGGAGTAAGAAAACTAATTTTTAAAAGTAAATATTCAGTAGATTAGTGAAAGAAGAACAATGCTGTTAAGAGAAAAAAATGTATTGGCCTTCAGGATGAAATAGAAAGACTTCAAAACAAAGAGCAAGGGGACATAAAGAAGTAAAATTAAATTAGTAATAAAAATGTCATTGAGGCCAGGTGTGGTGGCTAACACATGTAATCCCATCACTTTGGGAGACTAAGGCAGGAGAATGGCTTGAGGCTACGAGTTCGAGACCACTGGGCAACATAGCAAGACCCTATCACTACAAAACTGAAAAAATATTAGATGGACATGGTGGTGTGTGTCTGTAGTCCCAGCTACTTGGGAGGCTGATATGGGAGAATCCCTTGGGTATAAGAGTTTGAGGCTGCAGTGAGCTATAATTGTGCCACTGTACTCTAGCCTTGGGGACAGAACAAGATCCTGTCTCAAAAAAAGTCATTGATCAGTAATGCAAAGAAAACGATGCCTTACGGGACTTGAATTAATTGATGCAGTACTCAACTCTTGGCGTGTCAGGTAAGTGATAGTGTGTGCAGCAGACTTCCTGAGAACAGGGAAGGATATTGTAGTGCTAACTCAGATGTCATGGTGGTTATCTCAGAGCAAGAATGTATCAATCACTCCATGCTAGGAAAGACAGGAGACAAGTGTGCAAAGACAGGCATTGCTCCTTTTTCATGTTTGATCTTGCTGTTCTTTTTACTGGTATGGCAGGTTATGCCCACTGACAGACATGAGCAAAATGTTCTGGCTTGATGCCAAGAAGAGGGAAACATTGACTAGGTATTAAAAAAAACTTTTAAACAATGAATTGTTGAAAAACTAGAAGGTATCATCTAAGTTGCTGGTTGAGATACCATCACTTTCAATGTTCAAAGGAAGAACTGAAAACACTGACTGAAGTCAGTGGCTTCAGAATGCCAGCTGCCAAGGTCATAAGCTCCCTTGCTTGGAAAATAATACACTCCCGGAATGTGACTTTGGCAGTTTTTTCAATGTTGCATTGGCTCACCGCAAAACTTATTAGTATATCGTCAGCCATTTGACCTAGCTATGATTTTTCTTAAGTTTAAGTTTTGCAATGGTTACTTGTGATAGAGCTTTGAGGTATAGCTCTCCAGAAAGGATTGTGTGTGTGTATATATAGATACGCACACAATATATATATATCTACACACAATATATATATCTCATATATATAGATATATGAGAAGAAGGATGCATATAGGTATTGTGGAAGAGACTACTAGCTGTCCACCACACTTATTCTGCCCACCTTTATACCGGTAAGACCATAGTTCCCATCCTCCCTGCAGTGAGATGTGGCCATGTGACTCAGAGCTCTCTTTGGAATAGGAACAGAACAAATATGCACCATATTTAAACTTGATCCATAAAATCTTCACATTTATGCCTCTTCAAACCCCTTTTCATGCCTGCTGGCTGGATGCAGATGACTCTGAGGCCTTAAGAGAAACCAGGACTGTAATGTGGAAGGAGCTTGAGTTCCTAAATGCTCAGGTGGAGGAGAGCTGTGCACCAGGACCATCCGTGTTTCCTGTTACGTCTGCAAGAACCAAGTATTGTTGCATAAAGTCATTGACAATTTAGTGCTTATTTGTTACAGCAGCTAGTAATGCCCAAAATAAGATGGAAACTGTTGAACTGGCCATTGAATGTGCCTCACAGAAATTTTGTCTTGAAACAGTTTGAAAATATTTTCCAAACACACATATCATTATATGGTGTCTAAAAGTAGGCCGCACTTTTTCTCCAAGTGTGTCTTTGCCCTCTCACATTCCTGTCCCCTCCCAAGACTTGACAGAATCAAACAATTAGTTGGGAAGCAACTTCACATATCTCGTTTAACCAACAGCATTTAAATACGTGCCACATATGAGACCTGTGCTGAACTGTGGGATACAGATGTGCTCCTTGTTTTCTGCCTGCTTTCACAGGACTCCAGACTAACATTTTCCTGTGACATATACCCAGATAAGTGTCCACTTTGAACACCTTTAACGATAGAGGACCCTATTCCTTCAATAGTTACCCATTTGATTGTGAAGTAACTATAATAAGAATATCTTCCTGATAGTAATCCAGCTGAAATAGCTGCTAATCACACCCACTCCTAAGAGACATCCAAAAGCTTAAAACATTTTTCTTCCCATTAAGATTTCTCTTCTTCAGGGTAAACATGTGGAGATCTTCCCCTCATTCCCAGTTGAACTTGGCTTTGAGGGCCTTCCCCACCTCCTGCAGGAATGGTCAGAATATTCCTGCCTACTCTTTTAGTTGAATCAATTACTTTTATACACTAGTGTCCCAGAAGGCCAGGGGACAGTCTCTCCTACCACGTTTCCTCTGTCATAGCCTAGACCTTGCCTCTCAGTCCTGGGCCACTACCAGCTCTTTTATTTTTTTTTTAATGTTTGTTCCCAATCTGTTTTTTTACCTCCAATTATTAACTCATCTTTCCCTAACAAATTAAATTTCCAAAAGCCTGAATTTCATAGTCTTAACTCCTATCAATGGCTTACCCAGGTGCTGATTTTAACACGTAACTCACATATATAAAACCTTGTAGTGGCCTTTTTAAGCCTCTACAGCTTTAAGTCTGGATTCTGTTCTCATTTTCCAGTGTTCCCCTGGGCATTGTAAGGAGGGGCTTTGTCCCAAAGACTGTGCCAAGCCTGCCACAGAGCCTGGATTTTGTCCCCCCAGCCTGTACTTCCTACTGAGGAAGGGAGTGTTCTGGGGGTAGAAGCAGAGTCCTGGGTAAGAGAATCAATAGGGTCAACAGCACACGTCTCGGAGCATCAGTTTTTACTTGGAAATGTAGGCAAAGAACTTTCCTTTAATATTATATGAAATTGCATAAAACAGTATCTTGTAATGTTCACACTAATATTTAATGCGAAGTGAGAGAATTTAGAGAGACTTTATTTTTGAGGAGGGCTGATTCAAGCCCTATGCCAATTATTTATCCATTCCTTTATGTCTTTGGATACTTGAAAGCTACAGCTGTGTTCTTCAAACTGCAGGTCATGATCCATTTGTGAATTTATGAAATAGGTTTAGTAAGTTTCAATGAGATTTTTTTTTTTTCACCAAAAAGTATGGAACAGAACAGACTAGACTTGCTCAGACAACCAGAGTTCATAGGCCTGTGTGGTTCAGAGTTGTCTGATTCAGTGACTCAGAAATGTTCTTAGGAGCTCAGGTTCCTTCTGTCATCCTAAATTTGGTTGGATGTTTTAGTTTTGTTTTTGCTTTGGAGGAGATCTGCTAGGCCTCAGGACCATCTGGGTTGCCTGTGTTGCAAGCAGAGAACAGGGACCACTTCTGTATCCCAAGGCTCGGCACAGGCCCCAGATGTGGCAGATATTCAAATACTGTTGGTTAAATGAGGTATGCCCAAGGTGTCTTTTTTTTTTTTTTTTTTTTTGAGATGGAGTTTTGCTCTTGTTGCCCAGGCTGAAGTGCACTGGTGCAATCTCGGCTCACCCCAACCTCCACCTCCTGAGTTCAAGCGATTCTCCTGCCTCAGCCTCCCGAGTAGCTGGGATTGCAGGCATGTGCCACCACCCCTGGCTGATTTTGTATTTTTAGTAGAGACAATGTTTCTCCATGTTGGCCAGGCTGGTCTCGAACTCCCGACCTCAGGTGATCCACTCGCCTTGGCCTCCCAAAGTGCTGGGATTACAGACGTGAGCCACTGGGCCCAGCCCAAGGTGTCTTTCCAACTAACTATTTGATTATTCTCTAAAGTCTTAGGAGAGGACAGGGATGTGAGAATGCATAGACACATTGGAAATAGAAAGCACAGCCTACTTTTAGACAAACATATTCATTGTTTGGAAAATACTTTCGAATGTTTCAAGACAAAGTTTCTACGGAGCGTATGCAATGGCCAGTTCAACAGTCCCTACCTCAGTTAAGATACTACTAGCTGCTGTAACAAATAAGCATGAAACTGTCAATGATTTGAAGCAATCATTGTTTTGGCATGATCCTAAGGCTAGTTTCCTTCATTTTCTTAACATGCTCTATACCTACTTATTTGCCCAACAGGAGAGAAATCTTGGCTTCTTGATTTTCTTTTAAGACTAAGGAAGACCTTCTTGGGGTTTGTTTTAAAGAAATGGGTCTCAGTCAGTGCTACTCTTGAGCTCAGAGAAATTTCCTCAATAGGGAACGGAAGTGGTGGACATTGCAGAGTCACACCCAGAGTCTGCTACAGCTAGTGAGGCTGTGATATGTAGTATAGGTTAGGGAGCAAGGCTAGAGAGAACGGAACCATTTAAAAGGTTGTGGGTGTCTCCCTCCCAGGCTTGTCTACCTCCTGTTTATCCTTCAAAGCCTACTGATAACCAACTTTCTCAGTAAGATCTTGTCAAGTCACATCACTTCAGCTTGCACTGCTCCTACTGTCTCTGAATTCTGTTTACTGTCTGAGCCATGCCCTTTGAACATGTCTGTGTCCTAGCCCTTTAGGGTTTACATTTCTATTTTATTGTAAGATACATGATTGCAGAAGTGATGCGGTCTACTTCCTGTACCTCAGACAGTGCCGGATCAGGCTGTTTTGATTGGGCTGATTGATTCTGGTGGATTATCTTTTCTGATACTGGAAGAATGTTAGAAACTTGACAGACTTGATTTTCTCTGCTTGAGGATTTGGGAGGACCACAGAAAACTTATCTCCTCCAGGTAACTTCTTCTAAGGGTGGACATCATTATGAGCAAGTTAGTCTTTGAGTTTAAGCAACATAAACACTTCTATCCCTTTTTTTGGTCATGATTGTTGCCAGGTAAAATTTCTCCCAGTTATTCTGGAAGATGAGGATTCCATCTAATACGTTTGATAGAGATAATGCATGAAGAATAATGTAGTATTCATTTGGAATGTACAATTACAGATACTACCAATTAGAAGGTATTACAGGAATCATGAACATATTAAATGTTCGTTTCCTATAAGATGATAAAGTAGCCCTATGCAATAGTGTTTACTGGGACCTGAAATCTTAACACAAATACTCTACTTAAAGTAAGACCTATATTAGCCCTACTTCAATCTGTTGCAATTCCAAGTTCCAACAAAATGAAGACACTTGGTGTTCAGGGAATTAATGATTTCCCCTGCGAGGAGTTTTAATCAGGAGATCTTGCCTTTGCACTCATGTGTGAACTAAAGTCCAATGCTTCTTCCTCTCTAATCCTTTACAGCCCTTGCTTTGATCAAAGTAAGCTTATATGAGTTCCAAAGATGGGTTCTGTAGAAATGAAAGAAAATGCCTTAATTACTTATTTACCAGGAATTGTCAAATAATCCGATCAAGTTGGTGGGAGTTTTGTTGCTTAGCCAAATGTCAAAAGGGAGACATTTTAAACAGAAAGGTGCTAGATGCAGCCCAGACAGGTGACTCAATTGGTGTATTATTTGGAAATATATTTATCTACATTTATTTATCTGTTTTAATTTTATTCCCAAGTCAAAGATCAGTGTTTTTCTAATTGATTAGTGAATGAAGAGAACAAGCAAAATAGAGCAATGAAATGTGTTTGTTACATTTTGTATTCCATACTTCCTTGACAGATGTTTTTTTTGAGTGAATGAGAGAGAGAGAGAGGCTGCCTCAGTGGATGCCATTTGACATAAACCCAATTCCACTTCTGTAAGGCAGAAAGATAGGGAATACAGGGAACACCTAAAAAAATAACAGTTGCTACATTTATTGAACAAATAGTCTTTGCTAAGCACTTACTTGCACTGACTCTGTAATATAAGAACTCTTAAGAGCTATCCATATCAGTATGCTTGGAATATTCCAGAATAAATATGTCCCTTAATTTATTCAATCCTTCCCACTGTTAAACATTTTAATGTTTTCTAAATTTCAATATTATACACAATGATAAACATTTTAGTGTTTTCTAAATTTCATTATTACACACTCGGCTGTCATAAGCATTCTTGTTCATGTCTGCAGGAGTTATCCTGGGACAGATACTGAGAATTGAAGTTGCTGGAGTCATGGGACATGTGGTTTTAAACAGTTCAAGACACACAGCCAAGCCGCAGTCCTCACCACGTTATTGTCTAGGTTTTCCTCAGTCACATTTAAAACCCTTTTTTCCCAATTCGGTCAATAAATTGCTGTCTCATCATTGCTCCTAGAGATATGGTAGACTAATATTTTGAAGAAACTCTAGAACAACATACTTTTGAGTGTTGGATAAAATATTATAACAAACAAAACCAAAAATCTCTTTTTTAATGGATAACTGAACTGCCAAGAAAATCAGAAAATTCTTTGGAGACTAGAAACCAAAGGAAAATATGAACCTTGGGATAGGTTAGCTTGTATTTTCTCTGTGTGTATTTCTCAGTCATAGGTAGCCTCTGGCCTGGGTTTTAATGGGTCATATGCTCAGAAACCAGGCAAAAAAGAAAAGGTGAGACCCTTCTTCAGTCAGAAAACACTAAAAGGTCACCCCTTTTTGTGACAACTAGAAAAAAAAGAATCCTGGCACAGAAGAGGGAGATGTTAGGGAAACTTCCTGTTTTGGTCTTGGCTCGGGCAGGATAGAGTAGGTAAAAAGGAAAATAATTATATTTTAAAATTTCTAAGAATCCATGGAAAATCAAAAGGATGATAAGGGAATACAAAAAGCACACTACAGTTACAACTAATGTAGGTGAAATGAACCAATTCTTCGAAAACTGCAAAATACCAAAACTCACTTTAGATAAAATAGATAATCTATAACAAATAAAGCAAATTCATAGCTCAAAACCTTCTAAAACATAAATCTTCAGGACCAGATGCATTCACTGTTGGTTTCTTCCAGACATTAAAGAAGTGACACAAATTTTATAATTTCTTCCAGAAAATAGAAGAGGAGGGAATACATTCCAATTCATTTTATGGTGTCAGGCTTACTTTAATGCCAAAAGTAGACAAAGACAGTACTGAGAAAGAAAACCACAGGCCAATATCTTTATGAAATATGAATGCAAAACCACTTGGCCACTTAACAAACTATTAGTGAATCAAATTTAGCAATATATAAGAAGAATAAAGCATTACAACCAAGTGGGGTTTATTTCAGAAATGCAAGGCTAGTTCAATACTTGAAAATTAATAAAATCTACCATAGTAACAGTATAAAGGACAAAACTCAATGATTATATTAATTAATGAAGATAAAAGCATTTAACAAACTTCAATATCCATTTATGATTTAAATCTCTCAGTATACTAGGAGCAGAAAAGAGGTAGGAAATGCAAGAAGAAATGCTGAGCTAAAAGCAAAATGTTCAATGTCTGGATAAAACGAAATATTCACTGGCTAAAACAGTGATAATAATGTCTAATTTGTGGATTAACAATTCAAGATGGCACTAAAATGTAGAACAATAATTCTATATAAATTAGGAGCAGAGGGATTGTAATGAGAGCATACTAAATTTCTTGTATGACTGAGATGTTAATAAACTTAGATTTTGTGAAGTCAAATATTCATGAAAAAAATTCTAGAGCAGTCACTGAAAGTGACTGCTCAAAGTGTATAATTTCTCTATTAGTGCAAGAGAACAAGGAGATAAGGAGGAAAACAATCTAAAAAAACCTCAAGGAAGGCAAGGCAGGCAACGATAATAATAGAAACAAAACAGCTATAAAAATCACTTTAAAAAAGAAAAATAAAATAAATATTACAGAAATAATAATCTTCAAAATATGATTACAGAAATGTGTCTTAGTCAGGGGCTAGGTTCTGCTGGGGCCATAAGCCACCTCACTGGGACCAGGTTCTAATAACAAATGTTTATTTCTTGCTCACTCTTCATGTCCATACTGTGGGTTCAGTTTGGTCCCAGGCTCCCAGAGCAGCCTCTGTCTTGATCATTGTCAGTTTTTGTGACAGAGAAAACGGAAATGAGGCAAAGCATTGCACCTCCCGCACCTCACTTTTCCCACTTTCCACTGGCAAGTCACGTGGCACTCCTTCAGGTGGGTGGGGGGGGGTGGTATTCTCTCCTTCAGAGAATCTTCCTTCAAGGATAGAAAACAGAATTTTTGGTGAATCCAATCTACCACACAATAAAGCCAAACACATCAGAAATCATATTGAATGTAAATGTATTAAACTCTCCATTTAAAACAGAAAGATCACTAGAAGTACTTTTTAAAAGTAACCTTTATGTCTTTTATAAAAGTTCCACTTGTAACAAAAGCATACAGAAAAAGAGTTATAAGATGAAGAAAAAAATTGGTTACAGATGAATAGCAACCAAAAAACCAAATAAAACAGAACAAAACAAAACAAAAAAAATCTGGAATGGCCATATTAACATGAGTCTAAACAGATTTTAGGGCAAGAAATATTAGCAAAGAATCACTGTGTTTTGACAAAGATTAAATTTTAAATAGTATGGTCTTAATTATGTACATTAAAATACTTATTGCTAAAATTGATATAATTACAAACAGAAATTTGTAAATGTACCACCTTAGTGCAAATTATATAATAAACATAGTGTTGATTAGCAAATGAACATACAAATGAAACAAAGCAAGTCAAGACAGCAGATTTAAACATCTCAATATGTTGTGATAATGCGAGGATACACATATACATATATAAAACACGAATGGACATATATAATACTGAAATTACCTTCTCAATTGCACATAGGACATTTACAAAAAATTGATCATATACTAGACCATAAAAAGTCTTAATTACATATGAGTGATGGTTATTGTCCGGAACACACTGCAACAATTTAGAGATAAATAATAAAAAGATAACAGGAACAGCTCCTTACTTTGGAAATTATGAAGAAGGTTAAAGCCCTCACAGGCCAAAAAGCCCTCATAGGCCAAAGAAGCAATCATAATGGAAATCAGGACATTCTTAGATGTGAAAGATAATGAATCGAATGCATATATAAACTCATGAGATTATTTCTAAAATGACTCTTTGAAAACAGAAAATCTGAGTTGCTCTATAACCATTTAAATAATGGAATAAATGGTAAAAAAAAAAAAAAAATCTTGACCTCATGAAAACATGAGGTAAGCCTACTAAATTTCAAGAAATGAATAGCTTATTCTAAAATACGTAAGTCAATAAAGAGGGTGCATTTATCAATTAATTTTATGACACTGGAATATTGCAAGTCAAATTCACTCATGAAAATAGATATCAAAATCCTAAACAAAGTATTAGCAAACCAATCTTCCAATAATCAAGCTGAGTATATTCCAGAATGCAATTTTAATTAGTGCTAGAAAATCTATTAATGTAAATGTTCCCATGGACAGATTAAAGGAGAACTGGTCATTTTTATATTTGAAGTAAAAGCCTCGGCTTCCCAAAGTGCTGGGATCAAAGGCATGAGCCACTGCACCCGGGCTCCATGTTTATTTTGAACCTTACCCAAGAGTGATAGGAAACCTTTTATTTCTTTCCTTTTTTTTTGAGATGGAGTTTCACTCTTGTTGGCCAGGCTGGAGTGCAATGGCACAATCTTGGCTTACTGCAATCTTCACCTCCCAGGTTCAAGCGATTCTCCTGCCTCAGCCTCCCTAGTAGCTGGAATTACAGGCATGAGCCACCACATCCAGCGAATTTTGTATTTTTAGTAAAGACAGGGTTTCTCCATGTTGGTCAGGCTGGTCTCGAACTCCTGACCTCAGGTGATCCACCCGCCTCGGCTTCCCAAAATGCTGGGATTACAGGCGTGAGCCACCGTGCCCAGCTGAAACCTTTTGTTTCTAAATCAGAGGAAAGAGATGATCAGATTGACAATTTTCAAACAGCACTTTAGGTGACATCTGGGGAGCAGAGATGGCGTGGGTGGACATGGGGAGAACACATACCCCTTTCTCCATTGCTGTTCTATTTCCACGTGCTGTCTTTTCCATTCCATTAGATGTATTTTCCTAATTTCATGCTATCTAGAAAAGTAAAGGAGCTTTAAATATATATGTATAGTTTCGTATAAATAATATAATATGGTATTAATAATAATAACAATGCTAGTTAATATTTAAAGAACACTTAACACATACCAGAAGTAGTTCTAAACACTTTACATATATTAGTCCTTTTAACCTTCTGTCTCATGAGGTAGATGGTATTGGGACCCTCGTTTTACAGGAGGAAGTTCATTGCTTGGAAGTCAAACACTGGGCATTTTGTCTCTACAGTCTCTGCTCTTAACCATCACACTAGATTGACTAGAAATTGGGGGAAATAATAGGACAACTGTTTGAATGCACTTATTCGAAACCATTCTCAAACTCAACAAAGACCCAATGGACATAAAATGCTGCTCTGGTGTAACCACAGAGGTCAGGTGAGAGGATGACCTAGGCCCAGTGCTGGCTCAGCCTGCATGGCCGACTTAGCGCTGAGATGCTGCCATGGTCAGCAGGCAGCCTGTTTAATACACTGAAACAAGGCCTGAAGCAGACTCGAGAGGAGGTTTGTTTTTGAGTCTGGTTGTGTCTAGAAATATCAGATTATCTATTATCTTTCCTTGACTGTACCAAATGTTGATCTGGCCTAGGATGTTGTCTGCTCAGTTCCTTCAACCATTTGGATGCCTGCTGGGCGTGACTCAGGGACTAGTAAGGCCAGTGCTGAGATTGTGTGAATAATTTCCCCGATAGCCGTGGTTTAGACACTCATTGAATCACACACATGCAAAGGCACTGGGTGTACACAGAGGTATACACACATTTACTCACTTAAATGACCCTACTCCTTCTGTGAACAAAGTTTCCCTAAGACTTTGGAAGCCTCTGTCCTTTGGTGAGAGTTGTCTCAAGCCACTTCCCAGGAAGTTAAGAATCTGTGTTTATAGCCACTGCATTGTAGTCTACACACCCACCGAGTGTCTGCACAGGATCTGTGAGGTTCCATAAAGCTAGGGGAGTTCTCTGTGAGAAACTTTAAGCTGGGTGGCTGCAGGAGAAAAGCACACTGTAAACATGGAAGTGAGGGCACTTCTTGAGGTGGCTGTTGTTTTAACATGTCCTTTGCTAATGTAGCTCGTTTTCATTCACTGTTATTTTTCACTTCTCTCTTTCCACTGTCAGCAGGGCTACGGTCAGGGTCCTTTCTATGAACTGACTCAGGTTAGCGCTGGCATCAGCCATGCTGTCTGTTGTGATTCTAAGTACACAGTAATCATTGATGGGAGGCCAAAGCCTTAGAAATGGATGGCCAGGAAAAATAATTACAGAGCACACTGAGCGATGTTGTTCCATTTCCCTTGTATGGATCTGTGAAGTACAAGTGGCTCTGTCTTTCTCTGAATGTCATATGATGCATATACTAGGAGCGTGTGATCATTGCTTTGTTAGTCATTTCTTCTGTTTTTGCTAGGACTTTCAGTTTAGCAATTTCATTCAGTCCAATAATCAGTTAATTCATCTGTTGGCCACCCCGAGTTCCACATTGTCTTCCAAGAGGTCACTCCATACATGAAATGGAATACAGTGTGCCAGGTCATTGCCGATTCAGCTGTAAGAGGAAACTAGAATTGATTGTATTGACTTTGGTAGTAACTCATATTACATGTACCCTACAATCTGCAAAGCACTTTAAACATAGATTATTTCGTTTGCTTCCCTCAAAAACTATGAAGAATATTCCAGAAATTTTTCATAGTGACTTTCTCTAGGGAGTAAGAATGTGGGGCTATTACGTGTATCTAAATTGTGTTATTTTTCTCGTGCACATGCAATCTGTTTGTATGTGAAAAATAAAAAAGATTTAAGAATATCTACAGAGAAAGAATGGCAAAGAATATGTGGCAAGTATAGCAACTGGCAATTCTGGCTATGGTATATGGAATTCTTTGAACTATTCTTGAAACTTTCAAACGTGAATGATGGCATAAAAATATTAAAAGCATGTAATTCTTGGGTAATGCTTAAAATGGGTAATTCCAATAAATTTGCTTGGAATTTCCCTAGGAATCCCAATAAACCTTAGAATGCAGGCTTAGATTATAATCATAGATTAAAAATATAATTGAGTACACTGTAGGCTGAAGGAGAAATTATTGTATAGTTGAAGCATGACATGAGCTTTTACTGAAATATAAAATGAAGCAAATTCTTTGAATTTTCTTTGTGTGCAGGTGTGCAATTACAGGGTGACTTACTGCTTTCTTTTGAACATAGTATATTCCATATGTTAGAAGGTGATAATTATGTTGTTAGATACCTGTTCTATTTTTTACATACTGTAAAATTCATCTGTTTTAAGTGTATAATTCAACTACTTTTTACTAAATTTATAGAGTTGTTCAACCACCACCACAATCCAGTTTTAAAATGTTTCCATCACCCCAGAGGAATCCCTTGGGCCCACTTGCAGTAAATCCCTGTTCCCTCCCCAGATCTAGGCAAATGCACTCTCTGTCTTTATACATAATCTGCCTGTTCCAGACATTTTATACAAGCGGAATCTTGCAATATGTGGTTTTTCTCATCTGGCCTCTTTCACTTAGCAGAATGTTTTCGAGGTCCATCATGCTTATTTTTTCTGGGACTTTTCCCTTGGCATAAGAAGTTACACAGAAAATAAGCAAATACCTTACATTTACTTCCAAGAATGAAGAAGGCAAGCCACTAATACATAGTGACAAGTCTCTCACAGCTGAATCTGCATTGACAAGTGCCCAGCCTGAGAATTTTCCTTGTCCAGAAGGTATATTATATAAAAAAATTAATAAAACAAAAAGTTGGTTGAGTGTCTGTTATACCTGCCAGAATCTGGGAGGTTGTCACTGCCCTAATTTCTTAATGATGCAGCAAAGACCTTGAGAGATGCAATGATGGAGACCCATGTAATGTAGAAGAGGATACACAACCCTCAGGGAGTCTCTTGTTTTCTGGAGTCTACATTTCTTTCTTTCTTTTATTTATTTATTTTTTTGAGACAGAGTCTGACTCTGTTACCCAGGCTGGAGTGCAGTAGCATGGTCTCAGCTCAGTGCAACCTCAGCCTCCTGGATTCAAGCAATTCTCCTGCCTCAACCTCCCAAGTAGCTGGGATTACAGGTGCTGGCCACCACTCCTGGCTAATTTTTGTATTTTTAGTAGACACCAGGTCTCATCATGTTGGCCAAGCTGGTCTCGAACTCCTGACCTCAAATGATTCACCTGCATCTGCCTCCCAAAGTGCTGGGATTACAAGCATGAGCCACTGCACCTGGCTGGAATCTACATTTCTTAGAATTACAAGTTCTTTTTCAAATGTGGGAGTTTGTGGGTACAAACACATTAGCAACTTTATTCCGACAGGCAGCAGAGTGGAGGAATTAATGTTTCTACAATAAAAAATAATGCAATATCTGGGACCTGACCCAGGTATCTAAGTCTCTGAATATGTTTACTCCAAGAACAGCAGAGTGACTCAAAAGAAACATGTTTTGTAATAATGTCTTCTGGTACCAAATGTGAGATGTAAGGGAATGCCTTGGTTTCAAGAGAATATCAGGCTCAGAAAATGCTGTATTTAATATAGATGTATACTGCAGATATGAAGTGTTTTTTTTTTTTTTTTTTTTAAATTTAAAGAACAAAATTGTTCAAAAATGGAAAAAATACTTTTGGTTAAAAGCTGAGTGGGTTAATTTTTCTCATCAGTTCAGATAGTTTGAAAATGAATTTGCAGTGCATACTCTTCTCCTTAAAACTTACCAAAGAAGGTCAGGCACGGTGGCTCAAGCCTGTAATCCCAGCACTTTGGGAGGCTGAGGCAGGTGGATTCCCTGAGGCCAGGAGTTCAAGACCAGCCTGGCCAACATGGTGAAACCCCATCTCTGCTAAAAATAAAAAATTAGCTGGGTGTGGTGGCACGTGCCTGTAGTCCCAGCTACTCAGGAGGCTGAGGCAGGAGAATCGCTTGAACCTGGAATGTGGAGGTTGCAGCGAGCTGAGATCCTGCCACTGCACTCTAGCCTGGGTGACAGAGTGAGATTCCATCTCGGAAAACAAAAAACAAAAACCAAAGAATTGTAATTCTTTTTTTTTTTTTTTTTTTTTTTTTTTTTTCCTGGACGGGTCTTGCTCTGTCACCCAGGCTGGAGTGCAGTGGCGGATCTCAGCTCACTGAAAGGGCTCCGCCTCCCGGGTTCACGCCATTCTCCTGCCTCGCCTCCGAGTAGGCTGGATACAGGCGCCCGCCACCTCGCCAGCTAGTTTTTTGTATTTTTTAGTAGAGGATGGGGTTTCACCATGTTAGCCAGGGATGGTCTCAATCTCTGACCTTGTGATCACGTCTCGGCCTCAAAGTGCTGGGATTACAGGGCTTGAGCCACCGCGCCGGCCAGAATTGTAATTTTTTGTAGAGAATTACAAGACATCTTCTTACATATGTCTGTGTAATGGTGTACTCTTGTTAGGAGCTCTCGTTAGCTGCAGGTAAGGTAAACCCCGGTCTCTACTAAAAAAATACAAAAAACTAGCCGGGCGAGGTGGCGGGCGCCTGTGGTCCCAGCTACTCGGAGGCTGAGGCAGGAGAATGGGTGAACCCGGGAGGCGGACCTTGCAGTGAGCGAGATCCGGCCACTGCACATCCAGCTTGGCCACAGAGCGAGACTGGGTCTTCAAAAAAAAAAAAAAAAAAAAAAAAAAAATCTCCTGCAAGCATTTGTTGCTACAGTTTACGCAGAACGGAAAGTGAGGTTGATTCAACGGTACTCTGAAGGGAAGCCTTCGGTGTTATCCACTGGCGCTTGCCTTTTCTTACTTTTTTGGAACTCTCTTTCAAATTCTCGTGTCTCTGACTCAGTCATAAATGTCTTCTATGAAAGTGATGAGGTTTTCACGTCATGCCCAGCTCCTTTGCAGAGTCCGTTCTGTGGCTGTTTGATTGTTTTATCCACATCACACCTTCTAAGTTGCTTAGGCTGTCAAGGCATCACCCACTGGTCAATTTGCAGTCAAGCCTATGATACTAACATCATGTGTCACATGCAATCATACCTGAGTCATGCTGGTGTGATTTTCAACATCAGCTATTTCTAAAATTGTGCAGACAATTCTCTTGTCTAGATGTTCCAGGTTTTCAGATGCTGTAATAAAAGCTGTTTTACCAAATCTTGTTTTTGTTTGTTTGTTTACTTGGGACACCCTGATTTAGGATAAAAAAAGATTCGGTAAAAAACACTCTACAGCATTTTCCTCAGCGTTCAAGGAATTGTATGATTTTCAGGGATGGAAAGGTATTAGTCAGCATCTCTTAAGATCAGGTTTCTGGGCTGCAGATCAGAAGCTGTAGTAGACAAACACATGAAGTTGCAAGTCAATGAGAATAATAAAGGCATCTATGTTCAGTACAACTCCAGTCCCAACCACTGGGACCTGATCATGATCTCTGACTTGATAAAATTCACACAGGTGAAGCTGACAAGCAGATGCCGGGGTACCTCTGGCGTCCTCTGCTCTACTCCATGACTAGTGCCCCGAGAGACTGCAAGACACTGTGCTGAATTGTTCTGTCATCAACTTGAAAACCTGGCTTCCTTCCCCAAAGAAACAGTCCAGCAAAATAACACACACAGACACCCACACACACTCACGCAAAGCTGGAGTTCATTGCTGCAAGGGACTGAGTGAGCTAAGGGATTTTAGGAGTAGGCCAACTATCCTATTCCCTGAAGGCATCGCAGGGATGGAGAAATAATGTTATAAAAGGCCTACAATTGGGACTAGAAACTTGACATCTTAGAACTTCTACCACGGAATCTAGACTCTTCCACGGAAATGGATGTGGATTGCACCTAGATTCCCTCTTGAGACTCATCATTAACTTGGAATTAGGTCCTAGAGTAGTGCGGTGTAGCTCCTGGCGCCAATCTTGCAATGGGGATTAGGATCTTCTTCCCGTCAGTTTTGTGTTTTTTAATTTTATTTTTATTTATTTATTTTGAGATGGAGTCTCGCTTTGTCGCCCAAGCTGGAGTGCAGTGGTGCGATCTTGGCTCACTGCAACCTCCACCTCCCGGGTTCAAGCATTTCTCCTGCCTCAGTCCCCCTTCCTGTGTAGCTGGGATTACAGTTGTGAACCACCACGCCTGGCCTAGTTTTACCATTTTTAATTTTAGAGTGTTCCTGCCCTCCTTTTGCCTATATTTAATTTTTTCTCTCTGCCCATCATTCCTCGTATTTACGAATTGTAGAGGATTATGCAGATGTGCTGGGCCGTCAACATTATCAAAGCAGCATCACCACTATCATTACCATCATCGTCGTTCGTTGCTGTTGTTACTTCGTGGTGACAAGAAACAGCACGTGAAACAGCAGTCACTGCACAAGTACTTAAGGCTTGGGAAGCGTAAACTTGCAGGCACACCGAGTAAACAGATGGCATCTATGAGCAGATGTTTCTACATGTGCTTCCAAGTGCACATTCCCTGATCCCCCCACCTGCTCTCTTGGGGAAACACCCGGACAAACTATCAACACAAACACAGCATTTCTATCCTGAGTCCACCTCAAACCGGATCCAGCTTTCCATCGGAATGCAGCTGTTATGGCTAGCTGAAGCAAAATCAGTCACCCTGGAGATTCAGTGATGAAATAACTTTCTCAAATTTCTCTGAAGTTGATAAAATTGAAACTCATCCTGCATTGGAGGATTGATAGGATTGATGACACGTCAGTGTGTGTATGAGAGAGAGTGATTATTATTCACTCTGGGAAAGATTATAAGGGATTGTAGAAACTTAGTGGGGTGATAGTTTGGAAGAAGAGTAAAGGGAGCTACAATGTTGACTCAGAATGATTACAAATTGAAAACTATTTAAGATTTTTTGTTGGGTGGCCTGATAAAATGTAAGTCTTAAGAGGATTATTCTGAAAAAAATGCACATAGAATGATTCCAAGAGAGAGGGATTGGAGAAAACCAACGATCATGCAATTGCCATACCATAGTCCAGATGAGAGGTTCAGAGCTGAAGGACAGTGACGAAAACAGCTGTGAGTGACATCAGAGGCAGAATGGAACAGCACGTTCACTAACTGGGCACATGGGTGACAACAGAGAGGCATGCATGTCACAAACTTTTGTTGAAGTTTCTGTAACAGGAATAAGGAACCTAGAAGGTTTTATGATGGTGAGCTTTGCTTTGTTTATCTTGATTTGAAGGTGTCGAAAGGAAATCCATCTAAACATATCCAGCAGGCATTTGGAAATTAAGTTTGGAGATCAGGAGACATGTCAGGCCAGAAGGATGGTTTAGGGAGAAGTCTGTCTAGAGAAGATAGCTGAAGAACCAAGAACTCTGGGGCTAGTCAAGGAAGAGCGCACAGAGCCGAAAGGAAGACAGAAATTGGCCTTGCCACCTGCCTCATTTAGGGGGCAGAGGGTAGACCTATGTATGCCAGCAAAGTGATGAAAAAGGAAAGGTTATTAAGTAGAAGCAGGAACTAGTAGAAGACAGTGTCCAATCCCAGGGCCATTGTCAATAATTCTACCTTGAATTTCTCTTGGGCTTCAGATTATTGACTCGTGTATAGGCTGGGCACGGTGGCACACGCCTTAATCCCAGAACTTTGGGAAGCCGAGGCGGGAGGATCACCTGAGGTCGGGAGTTCCAGACCAGCCTGACCAACATGGAGAAACCCCATCTCTACTAAAAAATACCAAAAAAAAAAAAAAAAAAATTAGCCGGGCGTGGTGGAGCATGCCTGTAATCCAAGCTACTCGGGAGGGTAAGGCAGGCGAATTGTTTGAGCTAGGAGGTAGGGGTTGCGGTGAGCCGAGATCGTGCCTTTGCACTCCAGCCTGGGTGACAAGAGCGAGACTCCATCTAACAAAAAAATGTGTATAGATATGTATACATATGTATACATTCCTGTTTCATAAAATTTATTGGTCTTATGCTATTATTGAATAGGATCAAGTAAAATTTAACTTTTCCTTGAGCCATTGTTGTCTTCTGGTTGTCTGTATTCTAAAAGATGAAACATACAAAGACAGTGTCACTTTTAAGTCAGCTGTGTCGAGGGCATGCATGGTTCCTGCTCCTCGTTTAATCTCAGCTCCTTCCTTGTGGAGTGCTCCTTTCTCTCCACGCCATTCTCACAGATCCCAGGTCACAGAATGGACTCCATTGCTGGGGCTGGATCTTCTTTGACTGGGAGCAAGGAACAACTTCCATATATAAAAGTCCACTTCTGAAAATCCTGATGTAAATAACACTTTCAAAGACATTATGTTTACTTCATTTTCCAACTTCTCCATTTTTCCTTTTACATTTCCTATCCCCATCTTCTCCCTCTCAAGAAAAGATTCCAAGAATTTTTCAGGAGACTATCCTCTATTATCAATTCTATTTTCTTTCTGTTATACTTTTTTTGTTGACTTGATATTTTCTTTGGCTGACATGCTTCAGATTTTGTGATTTACTTTATTTTAACCTTAATAAATACATGTAGTAGGGGAACATGCAAGAAGCCAGGCCTCTGTCTTCCCATATTTTTTTTTCTGGTCTGTAACTGTCCATTAAGGGTGGGTCCCATTGGTGTCTATGATCGCTCATGCTTCAGCAGCTTATATGGCATTTTGTTTACCATGATATAAAACATGCATTCTCAAGAGGCTGTATTAGTCTGTTCTTGCATTGCCATAAAGAAATACCTGAGAGTGGGTAATTTATACAGAAGAGAGATTTAATTGGCTCACAGTTCTGCAGGTTGTACAGGAAGCATGCTGCTGGCATCTGCTCAGCTTCTAGGGAGTCCTCAGGAAGCTTACAATCATGGCGGAAGGTGAAGAGGGAACAGTCGCATCACATGGAAAGTAAGAGTGAGTGAGTGAGGAGGGTGCCACACCCTTAAAAGACCAGATCTTGTGTGAACTCAGAGCAAGAGCTCACTTATCACCAAGGGGGTGGCCCAAGACATTCATGAGGGATCCGCCCCCATGATCCAAACACCTTCCAGCAGGCCCCAAGGTCAACACTAGAGATTACCTTTCAATACGAGATTTGGGCAGGGACAAACATTCAAACTATATCAGGAGCAGTGTCATCTGCAAGGAGGCAATAATTAGTTCCCCAGTGGGAGTGAAAAAATACTGTTGTTTTATGTATAAATATTTACATCTAGTACAGAAACTGATATGCAGCCTATCTGTGGTATTATAATTTCACTGGGGGATGATTAGAGAAAAAATGTCTAATAATGCTTTCAGAGGGAGATAATGAAAAAAAGATTCATACACACTGGTCTAAGAGAGAAATCATGGTTTTTGTCATCAAAAGCTCTTGCTTAAGCCAAACATCATAAATAAATCACGAGACATGACAAAACAGAGGGGGAAAATAGATACTTTCATCCAAATATTCCCATGTTTTCTGCCCTCTGGTGTGCTTCACACCATGTATTCTCTACCAGTTTTAGTCTCTTTTCTAGCAATGTTTTCCCGAAAAGCTTGATTCCAGGGTTTAGAAATGTGAATAACCCTGGCTTCAAATACCTTCTATGATTTGTAAAATCGCACTGCAAGCGTTTTTGTTTAATTAATTGTGTACATATTTGAGTATATATTTACCTTTTCCCAACAAACCATGGTAATGTGTGCGAATACAGGGATATAGGAAGTGCCATAGGGAACAGGGAAGAAACAACAAACACAGAATGCTCAAGAATTTTAAGAACTCGGGATGGCTCCATCAGAATCAGGAACATTTCTCTCTTTTAATCATGTCTGAATGGCCACATCATGACCTGCTCCATCCTTTGATGGGGCCCCTTTGTCACACCATGTTCTTTTCCTTAGCCCATTTGTTACAGCATGTTCTTTTCCTTAACTCTCTACCTATTTTGTAACAAACTGACCATTTTTGAAATAAGCCCTGTAAAGCACATCATCACGATATCTCTGTGGGGTTCTAGTGTTTATTATTTGTGCATTTACTACATCATTTGCAATACATCATTAAAATTTCCCTTTATTTTATTTATTTATTTTTTTAAATTTCCCTTTATTTATGCATGTATTTGTTTATGAGCCCCGTGATGGGGATAAGCACAGAACGTTATGGGGGCATGTTGAGGGAAATGCAATTCAACTTAGAAGGAGGTAGGGATTCAGTTTCCAGAACAAGGCTCGAGGGAGAAGCTAAGTCTCAGGAACAAAACAAAGAAGTGATTTCCAGAGCTGGATTCAAAAACCGGAAGTACATAGCAGTGAGGGCAACCTAAGTTTGGTAATATTTAAATTGCCTTTGCCTAGAGACAAGGACCATCTTCTCTGAAGTCATTGACCCCAACCTTCAAGAGAAGATGGCAGGAGGCAAGGATGAGGCTGATGAGACTCATAGTGTTTCAAATTTGGAACAGAAACCTCATTATTCTGAGAGTGCAGCAGAGACCCATCAAGGCCCAGGAAGTACCAGAAGTCCCAGCCCTGGAGGCGGCTGGGGTTAACAGCCAAGTGCCCTGGCCCTCATTTCACCACACTCTTCCTTATACCAAATAATGGTTTTCCAGAGTGCAGATTTTTCTTTTCAAAGTCTGTTTCTTGGTTCTTCACGATATATGCTGAAACTCTCACCAGCAAAGATCCTGAGATGTCTTAATGAGAATCAGCAAGTGAACTCAAAGCATTAAAGAAGATTAGAAGCTCTCCAGAAGGTTCTGGAAAGGTGATCCTTACTAAAGATCTGTATGATGATGCCTAACAATTTATGTGACTATGGCCTTCTAAAGATGCGTTATGTGTCGCCTAAAAGCTCTTGAGGATGAAAGTCTCCAACTTGCAGCCTGGTGATCTTCATGTACTTACATATTCCTCTCCTTTCTCCAATTTTACTGGCTTTTCTTTTCTTATATTTCTGGTTTGTGAAACTTTAGTCATCGATAACAGTAGAGTGAGAAACAATATAATAAGGAATTATTAGAACCCACATTTTGTGGGATAGAGGTGTTAATGGTAAAAGTATTTTATTTTGAAAAGTATTATATTTTGAAAAATATAAAAGTATTATATTTTGTACGTGACTAACACTTATTGGTAAAAGAATATGCAAACAAGCTCTTGGTTCTCTTTATTTTAAATACATGTATTCTGTTCTCTTTTGGATAAATCTTTGTGCAGAGTAATCTTTAGAGGCATATATACTTTTGCCCCCACACTTCAGAGTGGGAAAAGTACGAGAGCCACTAGCTGAATGTTCCACAGCAGTTTTTCTGCTTGTGATGTGGGATCACATAAACTTCTCTTCTTTCCACAAGCCTCATGCAGACTTGCTCCAAGTGAACAGCTTCCACACAGGCCGGTGTCTGTGCTATGAATTTACCCACTTTCTCACCAGCCTGAGAGATATTTTAGTCTCAGCCTCTGGTAGCTGAGGCCACCTCTTAAGCAAAAGTGTGCCACTGTGCCAATAGTGAGGCTGCTGTATTTGACGAGGACCACAGCGCCCTGGCAGATAGGCCCTGTTCTGATTTGCCAAACCTCCTGGAGGTGAATGAAGGTTTGCTGACTGTGGTCGGGAAGGTCCCAATTATGAATGATTCCCTAACCAAGTGTTGAAAACACTTTACTTTGTAATTAAAATGCAAAACACACACAAACTGCCAAACCCAGCAAAAAAAATCTTCAGGAATTTTCCTTGAAAGTTTGGTTTCTCACTTCCTTCAAGCATCTTCCCTCTAAATCTACTTTTATTTCTCTTATTCCTTCATAGACAAAATGATCTTTTTCGATCCTCTTGGTTGACATTGTTTTTCAAGAAAAATGGATATAATTTATCTTATTAGTAAAATGTATTTTAAGGTACCTGTTCTTCTCACGTATTTTAAACCTCATTCTCACTCTATTTTGTCAGTGTTATGAAAATCAACTCGGTAGTGAGGAAAACAGCAGAAAAGACAATTCTGAGTAAGCAATTTTTCTTTTTAATCTGTTGTATTAGTTTGTTCTCACATTTGCTATAAAGAAATACCTGAGACTGGATAATTTATAAAGAAAAGATCTTTATTTGGTTCACAATTCACAGGCTGTACAGGAAACATGGCAGCAGCTGCTTCTGGGGAGGCCTCAGGGAGCTTTTACTCATGGTGTAAAAGGTGGAAGCAGGCATCTTACAGGGCAGGGGCAGGAGCAAGAGAGAGGGGAGGTGCTACACACTTTTAAACAACCAGATCTCATGAGAATTCATGCATTCACTATCATGAGAATAGCACCAAGGGGATACTGTTAACTTACTTGTGAGAACTTAGCCTCCATGATCCAGTCACCTCCCACCAGGCGCCACCTTCAACACTGGGGACTACTATTCAACATGAGGGTTGTTGGTGTGAGACACAGATCCAAACCATAAGTCTGGTAAGAGTTTGCTCTGTGTATTTTAAGGCTTCGTTAGTGGGTGCATAAAGTTTAGAATGCCTTTTTGGTGAATTGAATCAGTTATCATTGTGTGGTGACCTTCATTATTCCTAATAATACTTTACATTTAAATTTGATGTTTTCTGATGGTAACATATCTGTAACAACTTTCTTTGAGTTGGTGGTATTTACCTGGTATTTGTTTTCCATTATTACTTTTCAATCTTTCCATGGTTTTCCTTTTACTTTCCGTATAGCTGGAGTGGAGGTAGGGAGGGCAGGAGACGAATGTGAGCCAAGATCAGCAAAAGAGAAAGAACTGAGACAAATGAAAGAAAGGACAAACTAAAAAAGGCTGAACTTCACAAAGTAAAATAGTTCCTTCTTATCTGTGAGAGATACTCCAAGACCCCCAATGGATCCCTGAAACCTCCAATGGAACGGAACCTTATAAATACAGTACTCTGTTTTTTCCTATACATACACACCTAGGAAAAAGTTTAAAGTTTAATTTATCAGTTAGGCACAGTAAAAGATTAGCAACAATAATAATAAAATAGAACAAGAGACTGTAATAAAAGTTATGTGAATGTGGTCTCTCTCTCTCTCTCTCTCAAACTATTTTCATATTTTTGGATCGTGGTTGACCAAGAGTAAGTGAAACCTTGGAACGGGAAACTACAGATAAGGGAGGGCCAGTGGACCTATAGGCTAAGATTTATGCAAATGTATCCACGCATTTGGAGCTTCATATACAGAAAATTTAAAGACGAGAAGAAAATCTTCTTTAGATCCCGTAGAAAAGTCAAATAACTGTCATCAAACTGGGAGAAAGGAGTTTTAACATATGTAGTAGAAAAGGATGAATATAACAACATATGAAGAATGTCTATAGTTTCATAAGAAAAAGTCTATCAGGAAAAAAAGATATGAATAGATAATGCATATAAGATGAACTGGAAATAACAAATAAATGTATTTAAAAATGTACAACTTCACTAGTAATCAAGGAAATGCAATTTAAGATGAGCTTTGATTTTCATCTCTTGGATTGGGAAATACTCCAAAATTAAATAACATTACATATTGATAAGGGCATAGAAGAAAAGTAACTCTCTTCTCTAAATTAAATTTCTGGTCGGGATTTAACTCTGTCTTGCCTTTTTTGTAGGGCATTTTGCCAACCCTTTTAAAATTGCACATATCTTTTGAGCCAACAATCTCACTTCTTGGTGTCTACCCAAAAGAAACACAGCCACATGTGTGCAAGAAGGCATGTATAAAACTGCTCCCTGTGGTATTTTATAGAATAATTTTTTTTCAAAAATCCCTGAATTTCCACTAGTAAGGCAATAATTAAAACTTTCACAATCCATATTATGGAATATTATGCAACAATATTTTAATGCAAGAAACCTATATCTACACTGAAGGAAATATCTAAAGACTTCTTGCTAATTAAAAATATTCACAAAGTAAATGATTATTCTATTTATGTAAAATACAGAGCTGACACAAAAGTTTTATTTATGTATTTTCATCATGCATAGAAAAAGGGTTGAGTGGATACACACTAAATTCATTACAGGTATTATACCTAGTAAAAGAATAGGGCCGGAGGGAATATTTTTAGAGTGACTTGACTTGTATCTACATTACTTCAATTTCTTACAATCAGAAATGAGCGCATAGTTAACTGTGTAATTAAAGCAATTGTTTTTAAAAAGAAATTATCATAGGTTTGACTAATGGGTAAATTTTTAGTATGATTTTATGTTCACCGCTTAGATTAATTGGATCACAATGTTTAATGCAATGATGAAATTCTTCTTTAAGTTTAAAGGAAGCTATCACATAGGAAAATCTACTGGTGGACCAAGCAAACTTAAAATTAAGTTCAGTCTTTAGGGAGAAACTTTATGTCTAGCGTAAAATATACAATTGACAACTGTGAGCAAATCTCTCTTCTTTGACCAAAGGGAACATTGATGCTTGATATGGTTTGGATGTTTTGCCCCCTCCAAATCTCATGTTGAAATGTGACCTCTACCATTGGAGTGGGTCTAGCAGGAGGTGTTTGGATCATGGGGGCAGATCGCGAATGAATATCTTGGTGCTATCCTCGTGGTAATGAGTAAGTTCTCACTCTATTAGTTCATGTGAGAACTGGTTGTTTGAAGGAGCCTGGCACCTCATTCCCTCTCTCTCTCTTACCCCTCATTTGCCACGTAAGCCTGCTGCCTTTTCATCTTCCACCATGACTGTAAGCCTCCTGAGGCTTCACCAGAAGTAGATGCTGGTGCCATGCTTCTTGTATGGCCTGCAGAACTGTGATCCAAATAAGTCTCTTTTCTTTATAAATTACTCAGTCTCAGATATTCCTATATAGCAATGCAAATTGGACTAAGACAATGCCCTTTTTAGTTGAATTATGGGGAATTCTTGGCAGACAGCACTGGGAGGCAGAAGGTGAGTGGAAAAGTCTGGAACAGCTCATACTCCCTGTTTTAGTTGGTGCATCTCACTCTCCCAGAATGTAAGGATCTTTTTCTTTTGAGTATCCCCTTTGAGGCACTGGGGTAGGTTTTAGAAGCCTGGTGGCGCAGGGCAAATGGTCTCATTCTACAGAAGGTGTCAATGTCTTTAGGATTATAAACTAGTGTAGAGACCCCAAAGCCTACAAACTGAGTGATGAATTTTAATCTGGCTTAGGTTTTTAAAAATTAAACTGAAAATCTGAGCTGCAAGGGACTGGTCTAATCTTTCACTTTACAAAGGAAGTAACTGAGGACCTGAGGGGTTAAGTATCCTTAAGATCACTCAGCCGACAACGACTCTTCTTATATTCTCAGGTACACAGTGGCTCTGAATAGATTGTAAATGACCAGTGTAGCCTCTCTCAGGATCTAGGGGCTCCTCAACTGCTCGGTGGATGGTCTGATTTAAAGGTTTCGACTTACCTTGCAATAATTCTGGCGAATGATCAATTCTGAAGAGAGATGTTTAGGTTCAGAACTCCCAGCTAAAGCTGCGTATTTACAGAGAATTCCAGACATTATTTATTGTTTCCCTTTCTCAGGTTGTCATTTTACCATTTAAATTCTAATTTCAAGTGAGATTTTTAAACCATTATCCCAATGAACAAAGGAGAGATAAAGCTATCAAAGTATAGCTGTTTCAAAAGTTAAAAACCCATAACGCATAGAAATTTAGAATTAAAGCTATTCCAGTTGAATACTTATTAATATAAATCTAAAACAATATTGAGTAATGTGCCCTGTTCTCACATCTCACATTTCTTTCTTTCTTTCTTTCTCTTTTCTTCTTTTCTTTTCTTTTTTCTCCTTCCTTCCTTCCTTCCTTCCTTCCTTCCTTCCTTCCTTCTCGCTTTCTCTCTTTCGTCTTTCTTTCTTCTTCTTTTTTTGAGACAGAGTTTCGCTCTTGTTGCCCAGACTGGAGTGCAATGGCGTGAGCTCAGCTCACCGAAATCTCCACCTTCCAGGTTCAAACAATTCTCCTGCCTCAGCCTCCGAAGTAGCTGGGATTATAGGCATGTGCCACCAAGCCCAGCTAATTTTCTGCATTTTTAGTAGAGACAGGGTTTCATTATATTGGTCAGGCTGGTCTCGAACTCCTGACCTCAGGTGATCCACCCACCACCTCCTTGGCCTCCCAAAGTGCTGGGATTATAGGTGTGAGCCACCGTGCCAGGTCTGTTCTCACATTTCTGAGATATTTACTTACAACAAAGATTAAATAAGGATAAGATATTGGTCTTCGACGTTTATTGAATTTCCTGGGTTGATGTAGGATGCCAGTATCATTATAGTTTGTCCAAAATGCCAGAAACCTTTCTGTAACAAAAACAAAATTACCTGTTTATTCCCCCATGTCTTTTGTTACCCTGTCCCTTTATGTATGCATGCACATGCGTGTGTGCGCGTGCACACACACAGACACACACAGGCAACATTATTTCCAGGCAACAAAACAAAAACAGGACCCGTAAACTCAAAATAAATTGTCAATTTTGTGTTGAAACTGTACATAGCCATGCAGAGCTGCCTTATAATGTCCAGAGAGATTGTGAAGATGGGGAACCTGTGCTCGGGGTCCGATTATGACAGTCTGACTTTGCTGCCAGTTTAGCAGAGGACACATCTGGAACCTCTTTCCTGCTGGAGTAGACAGTGGAGGCAGCGCCATAGTGGATTTTCAGTGGTGTCTCCCCTGGCTGCCTCTCAGAGCCAGCGCCTGAGAAAGTGGCTGCTAGTGAATGTGTTTATGTGTTTATGTGACCACAGGTATGTGCCCATGGTGACAGATCTATTCCATGTTGTACGTTCTGTCAGACAGTGGGATGTGGGAGGAAGCCAGAGGGAGTGTCCCTGAGGTTGTGACGTCACACTCAGGAGAGGGAGGGTTCCTGGGGTGCAGAGTCTGGGCTTTGGGAGAATGTGCGTGGCATTTCTCCTGGGTTCTGGCTGAATGAGGTCTTTGGAAATGACACTTCCTCTGCTGTTAAATTTAGCTATGGTTTATCCAATACAGAGGAAGATGGCCTATCTCACAAGTGACACGTCACCAGTTCTCTACTTTGCAAATGCATTTTCTGAGTGTGATAGCCACTGCTTAGCACAGCCCTAACTCTGGTCAGGTGAAGATGATCTCCTCTCTGCCTGCGAGTGAACTCTGAGCCTTGAACGCTCCCTGAGTTGCAGGAGAAATCTTCCCACAGACTAGGAGACACCTCTGCTTGGCAAAGCCCAATGACAGCAGGAACGTTCTTTCCCCTTCCTGAAGGTTCCAGAAAGGAAAAGGGCTGTGGGATACCAGCTGACCAGTGTTGTTAGAGGCTGACAGGGAACCCAGGGTCCTGCTGGGCAATGTGGGGAATACCAAGGTAATTGAAGTCACAACATTTGGATGTTTGTTGTTTATTTGTTTCTTGCTTTTTATTTTGAGATGCTTCCAGCCCCACAGGGAGAGAAAATGGAAAATTGAGAGGTCTGCTCCGTGCCCTTCCTCACTGATGTGTGCACTTTGGGGTGTTCCTCAGGTTTTGTTCTTGGCTTTCCCCATCTTCTTCTACACACTCCCCATTTCCTAGGCTCCCACAGTGATTGGCAGTTCCATTCCACCCGAGATCTCTTGATCACTAACCCATGTATCTGTCATTTACTATCTTGTGGACACTGCCCTCCTGCCCCACAGGTGCCTGACTGAGCGGTCCCTTGCTGACTCTGGCATCATCTTCCTCATATTTGCATCTTCCAGTTAAAGGGTCCATGATCCTCCTCGTCGCACAAGTTAAAAATCTCCGGGTCATTTCGACAATCCCTTCTTAATCACAGCCTTTTGATTTTTACTTCTAAAGTATCTCTTGAATACATTTTCTTTCCTCTGTTGCCAAAGCTTTAGCTTAGATCTTCTGCATTTCTTCCTTGCACGATCAGAGGCACCTGTTAGTGGTCAGCACTATGAGAATAAATTCTCCCTTTTCATAAGAAATATTTTATGCAATCCCCTTTACTGCCCTGAAATGAAATTTGTAAGGGATGTAATCTACTTGCACATGTATTTTTAAAATTCATCTAGAGTCCCAACTTTGATGTAAAAGAAAAATACAATTAGAAAAGAAGTTTATAATATAATAATATATGTTTCAGGACATGAAGACTCGGCATGACAGAATTAAGTGATTGGTCACTGCACCCCTATGGAAAACTGTCAGCGATGTGAGAGCTGCTAATGCAGCCCACCAAAGGCCATTAGCATGTTCTATGGGTGGCTCAAATACACAGAGGGATGCTGCTGTTGGTGATGTAATTTTCCAGTAAGGTGAAAACTCACAGGAAATTGCTGACCCAAATAAAGTACAAATCTTCTCATAATTTATAGGTGCAAAGGTTGCATTCCTGAAAAATCCAATATATATTAAAATCATGCCAACCCAGCCCATTTGTTTTTATATGTAAATGTGTAGCAGGACACAGAACGATTCTCCCATGTGGGCAAGTGTCCCTGCATTTTCAGGACATCCAGCACCCCGTTTACTACCCATTCACTGACAGCCGTGCTCCAAAGCATCGCCTCTACCAACAAACCCTCCCACAAGTTTAGAAAACGTATCTTGGCAATGGGTAGTGTTTCTATTGGGAACCACGGCAAAACCTCAATTTACTTATATACAGTTTTAATTACACAAGCAATGCACGATTGTCTCCTTGTAAAAAATGAAGATTTTTACAGGTGCAGTTAAATTCCCTTTGACTTCCACCCCCACCCTAGTCTAGTGCACACTCATTCTAAGAGGCAAGCAATGTCAACAATTGAGTATATATCATTCCAGAGCTTTCATATATTCACCTACAGTTTATGTATCCATAGAAAATATATGATATCTGGTATGAGTTGAACTGTGTTCCCTCCCCCAAACTCATATGTTGAAGTCTTAGCCTCTAGTACTTCAGAATGTGACCTTATTTGGTCACATTCCTCTGTTGCCAAAGCTTTAGCTTAGATCTTCTGCATTTCTTCCTTGGACGATCAGAGGCACCTGTTAGTGGTCAGTACTATGAGAATAAATTCTCCCTTTTCATAAGAAATATTTTATAAAATCTCCTTTACTGCCCTGAAATAGCACCTTTGAAAATGTAATTGATTAGGCTAAGATGCAGTCCTGCTGGAGTAGAGCGGGCCTCTAATCCAGTATGACTGCTGTCCTCATCTGGGGAAATTCGGATGAAGAGATACACACACAGGCATGGGGTCTCTCTCTGTCACCCAGGCTGGAGTGCGGTGGCACCATCAGTGCTAACTGCAACCTTGATCTCCTAGGCTGAATTGATCCTCCTGCCTCAGCATCCCGAGTAACTGAGTCTACAGGTGCGTGCCACCATGCCTGGCTGTTTTTTTTTTTCCAGGGATAAGGCCTTCCTATGTTGCCCAGGCTGGACTTGAACTCCTGAGCTCAAGTGATCCTCCTGCCTCAGCCTCCCAAAGTGCTGGTATTACAGGCATGAGCCACTACGCCCCACTGGGGTGATTCTTTAAAGTCAAGGAACACCAAAAATTGCCAGCAAGCCACTAGAATCTATGAGAGAGGCAGGAGACGGATCCTTCCCCCACCACGCTCAAAAGAAACCAACCCTGCCACTATCTTAATCTTAGACTTTGAGCCTCCAGCACTGAAAGGCAATGAATGCGTTTCTATTGTTTAAGTCCCCCAGTTTATCTAGAGCTTTGTCATGGCAGCTTCAGCAAAAGAATACAGTACCCTTCTGTGTTTCAGTGCTTTAGGTAACAAACAGATAAGAAACTATCTGACTGAGGAGCAGCAAGTGTCTGGAGCTACAGCGATTGGGTGACCTGGGTAGAGCCCCTCCTGGAGATGTCACTCTGACTAGAACTGGAAGGACAAACCCACCACAGGTATACTTGCATACAAACTCTGTCTTTCCCATGAGTCCCGTCTTACAACAAATGACATACCCATCAAATCAGATTTGCAACTGAGTTGTTTGTGTCAAAGGAGAAAAGTTGTAATTAACCTCGAGACTTTTTTCAAGCGGCAGGTTTGCTTTATAAATGAAAAATAATGAATAAGCCAAACTGTACCCAGGAGTATGACAGAGTTTTAACTGGCTTCATGTGTAGCCAGTGTGGCTGGGAGAAATGTGATCTCCATTTCATTCCAGATCTTTCTCTGCACCTTACATATGCATGCATGATGGAATGGGTTCCCAAATACAGCTTGAAATGTAGTGCATGGCATATTACCCACGCAAATAAAATGAATAGTTCAAAATCATGGGGCACTGACAGAAAAACCAGACCTTTTAATATCCAGTTTCATCGAGTAATGCATTTAAAAATAATTTGCAAACTGCAAAGTTAATTAAAAGGGTCCTTTTACTCCCCTGTGCTACATGTGACAGTCTTTAATGTTTAATGAGAGTTGCTCTTTGAATCTAGGATTTAGTGAAAGACATTTGGCTTGGACAAGAACTAAGACAAATGCTGCTAACACGATTCTATTCAATTTAATGCTTTACATATTTTCAGGAATGGTGGATTGTTTCCAAAGTAAGGTTTGTGGAAGCTGGGAATTTTGAAGTATTTTACCTTGACATTATCTATAGGAATGCTTCTGTATGCTTTAAAAAACGTATACTCTGCATATGGACACAAAGAAGGGAACAAGAGACACTGGAGCCTACTTGAGGGTAGAGGGTGAGGATTGGAAAACTACCTATTGGGTACTCTGCTTATTACCTGAGTGATGATAATAATCTGTGCACTGAAGCCTCGCAACACACATTGACCTATATAACGAATCTGCACGTGTCCCTGAGCCTAAAAGTAAAAATGCGTACATTCTAAATGGAAATTTGTCAATATAAAAAAAAACTGTTAATTTTCTACTTTTTAAAATAGTTTGAGCTAACAGAGGCCTATAGTATTTTGGTCTTCATTAAAACACAATATATTTGTGTATGAACAATACAAACATATATATTTTGCTACAGAACTGTTCAATTATCCTCCATATCCAACATAATAGAGCCATCATTATTTACAATTGTATGGACAAAGTACTGTAACATTGACAATTTTTATGTCAGTTTCCTTGACTGATTTAAAACCATTAAAATATAAGTACTCTTCTTCTGTCCCTCTTAAATTTACTTACTGTTTTTTTTTTTTTTTTTTTTTTTTTTTTTTTTTTTTTTTTTTTTTTGGCATCTTTAACAACACAGTCGACTAACAAATTCTTATTCTTGGTGTTTTCTTATGCCTGCTTGTCTCACCTATTTGTCATTTAAAAATTGTTTGGAAGGGTAAAGCAATTTTGGCAATTCAACAAAATCCTCACATCCTGCTTTGAAGGAGCATTAACTATTTTGTCCAGCTTAGCTGTCTGAAAAGAACCATCAGTTCTGTCATCGCGTGACACCATGGAAGTTCCCTGGGAGGCTGACAGGATCAAATGTACCGCACTGCATCTGTGACAGTTTTCTGTGTGGAGTGTCTTCTCCTAATAACCCTGCGTGTGCCGCCTTCATCATCACGGCTAGCTTCGATAGGAGCCCTGAGTCACTGGTCCCAGGGCCTGAAGTGCTCCTCTGCCTTTTGCCCTGTCTCACCTTCTCATCCTTTATCCCTTCAGCAGCTTCGTTTCTGTTGCAGAGGAGCCTTTCCTGGGCCTTCCCCTCATTGGGTCAAACCACCTCCACCCTCCAGTACCTTCTCTGGACACTATTGTCTTACCTTTGCTCACTGCAGTGGCGATGCCACACTTATTTGTGAAAGGATATTGTGGTCATCTGTCTGCTTCCGTGGTCTGTAAGCTCCAGATGCACAGGAGCTTTTTAATTTTTTTTGAAGAATCAAAGAATCAAATCAGTTATTATTAATATTGTGTTTTTTTCTATGAAAATTCATTTTAGATGATAAACCTGACCTCATATGGTAAGGTAATCTTTTGGATACACTATATACTATATAAAATTTACCATTTCCACCCTTTTAGATATACACTTCAGTGACATTTACTACATTCACATTCACCGTGATCCTGCTCCAGAACTTTCCCATCATCTCAAACTGAAACTCTGATTCCATTCAACGTGAACTTCCCATTCTCCCCTCGCCCCAGTCCCTGGCAACCACCGTTCTCCTTTCTGTCTCTGTGAATTTCACTGCTCTAGGTGCCGCATAAAAATGGAATCACGTGAAACTTATCTGGGGCTTTGTTTGATTCTATTCACCTGATGCTTACTGAAGCACCTGGCCTGTGATAGGCCACTACTAAATACACTTAATAAATACTGGAGAAAAATGAATGAAGCACAGGGCGTGAAGTATTTTGATTTGAAAGCATTGCATGAAGGGATTTACTACTCTGGAAAGAAGGAATGATGCTTTCCAAAATATTGACTTGTGCCACTCAGAATCAGCCCTATGCCTGGTGGAATGGCCACAGACCAGCCCAGCATGCCCGAGGGCAGAATGCATGCGATGTTTTAAATCATTGAGAGCGCTGCCACAGGGAAGGAGCACAGTTTTCCAATTCATATGATTAAGGCCTCCTGGAAAACGGAGCTCAGCTGCTGATGTGCTTTTGCATCTTCTTCATTCATTCCGAAACACTGACTGACACTCTGGTTGTGCACTTGAGTGTGACGGCGATAGAGACAGATGTTTCCTCTGTTCTCGTGGGGTAGGCAGTTTCGAGCACCAGTTTTCAGTGTGTGGTTCTTGATTGTTTGCCTCGGAATCACCAGAATGGTTATCAAAATGTAGCTTGTCAGCCTTCACTGCAGACAGACTAAGCTCAAATATCTCAGAGGGCTGCAGGAGAAATCTTACACTGGGACAGTTTCCTCTGTCCTTCTCACTAATGTTGGAGTCCAGAGAGGCTCAGGAGGGATGTTTATTACATGCAGTGTCCCCTAATTCGACTTCACCTGGGTCAGCTGGTACCAAATCATACAACATTCTGGTGAGGCTTCATCCAGTTCTGAGGTGCCCGCTATTCACCAGGGCAGCATGCTGGCTCATAATTGGGGGCCCAAGTGCTTGGTGTGTCTTCTGGTCTCTTTCAATAGCTGCTTGCATGTGTGGATTCTTGAAGGCACTAGGTTAAGCCACAGCTGATTATAATGTCTCAAAGGACAGACAGACATTGCTTAGCTACTGGCCTGCGATATGTGAGCCTGGACATTTCACTTTACTGCTCTTGGCTAATAAAATGAGGACTAAAATCTCTGCCATAGATTGAGAAAATTACACAAAACACTGTGAAGTTCCTAAAACAGGGCCAGTGATTCAATAAATACTTAAATTATGTTGATCCCTATGGACATTATTAATTAAGAAACTGCTAATAATGTTCTCCTTAACTACAAAAGTTCTGCAGCCTTCTGCTGTTTTCTGAATGAGAGTATAAAATAAAGATAACAAAACCAAGCTCATCCAAAGGTGCTACCATGTGAAGGGAAATGGTAGGGACAGTGCTACAATCTTGGACACATCCGCGGACAGCCCCAGCATAGCCCCACAGGTAGGGCAATTCAAACTTCACAACAGCCATGGTCCCAGCAGGAGTTTACCTAGGTGGTTCAAGTAAAGAGACTTGAAGGAAGGTATTACTTTCAGAGGAGCATGTAAGGCTAAGGGCACAAGCAAGGGATGCTGAGAGACCCAGAGGCTCATCACAGCAGGAAGCCATTACCACCTCCCTTAGGCCAGGAAGGACATGGGAGGAAGTGGTGCTACTGGAGCCCACTGAGAGCTGTACTGTGAAAGGGGAGGCCAATCTAGCAGGAACAGCAGTCACGGAGAGAAGCTAATATTGCCAGAGGCACGGCACCAAACCAGGGAAGAAAGACTCTGACCTTCTCCTCTCCCGTCCTCCATGCTCCCAACAGTGCCTGCTGTTGGCTAAGTCTGAATAGAAACCAGCCAGGACCAAGCCACTGGTGGGGGAGCCCAGTTGTTGAGCTACAAGAGAGAAAGGCTTAGAACAGATCAAGAGGAAGGGCTGGCAAATGAGAAGAACAGCACACACCCTTTGCTCAGGTGTTTTTACGGAGAATGTTCCCTTTCTGAAAGGCCTTCCTTAGGCCATGCCTCAAGCACAGAATGGAATCACAGCAGATTCACACGTAGAAGCGCTGTCTCGTCCATTTCACAACAGAGACTTGAAAATCATCCCGAATTGGAAAAGCGCGGTGCGAGGCAACACTTGTGTGAAGACCATTCATAGGGCTTTTAGTTTTCACTTTATTTTAAAAAATCGGCCGGGCGTGGGTGCTTACGCCTGTAATCCCAGCTGCTGGCACTTTGGGATGCCGAGGCGGGCGGATCACGAGGTCAGGAGATCAAGACCATCCTGGCTACCACGGTGAAACCCCGTCTCTACTAAAAATACAAAAAATTAGCCAGGCGAGGTGGCGGGCGCCTGTAGTCCCAGCTACTCCGGAGGCTGAGGCAGGAGAATGGCGTGAACCCGGGAGGTGGAGCTTGCAGTGAGCTGAGATCCGACCACTGCACTCCAGCCTGGGCGACAGAGTGAGACTCCATCTAAAACAAAAAACAAAAAAAAACAAAAAAACCCCGCCTTGTTTCAAAATGTGTTTAGGCAGTTTCATATCATAGTCACATCTATTCCATTTTCTCTTGAGAAGTTTTATGTCTTTTCCCTACTTCTTCCTACTGAGCATATTGACTCAAGACCATTTTTTCTACAGTTAGGCAGTAAATGGGAGAAAAATGAAAAAACAAATAACATGATCTTTTCAGGGCACTCTGATAATCTATGGCAATCACCTCAAATGCTAATTTGGATGTACTCTATGCTGTAAGGCATATACTTCTTTTAGCATTTGTAAAGAACTCTCAAGAATGGAAGGAACTCTTTTCTCTCTAGTCTAGGGAGGTCTTTGCCACTTCTCATCAATGGCACATCTATGTAACAAAGCTGGTCTTTCATTTGGCAACCTCTAGCTAATCCAAAACTTTTTGGAATGAGATGTGAATTCAGTGCCAAGTTATTCAGGAGTGGAGGGACTTCCATTTCTTGGTTTTGTCATGTGCAACCTAAGTAGAGAAGCACTGTGGCCTGCTGGGTGGGCGAGGGTAGAAATAAGTTGGATCTGAAGGTTCTTTTGATGGTAGACAAAGAATGAATGATTCAAGGCATACGTTAACTCTTAGGGCTCTCTGTGGGTCAACAGTGAGGTAATCGGGGAAGCCCCAAGTCCCTGCTCTCTATGGAAAGGCTTTTAATTACCCTTGGCAGGCTGTTCTTCCTTTTGCAGTGTGCCTTGGTCCAGCGCCATACTTTGGGGATGGCTACTTTGGGCACAATGGCTATTTATTATTTGGGCATTTGAGCTCTAGCCAAGTATACAGACCATCTCACAATCGACAGATATCAAGGTTTCCATGCTGGGCTATGAATTTCGTTATGGGCTTTTAGCACCATGATGTGGTTTTTCTCAGACATGTACTTGCACACTAATAGTCATGGTTAATTTTCTGAGGGGAAAAATCTTTTGCTAAAATGCTGCATTTATGTCAACTCAGGTGTGCTTTTATTCAATCAAAGCTCCTGACACCTTCTCGTTAGAGATACATTAGCCATCTCCAAGAATTATATCTTAAAACATTAATAGTTTAGGGAACATCATTGTTGCTGAATCAAACTTGGGTTCACTCACCCAGTGCACAAAAAAGCCAAACCTGACACCAGGATTTCTAGTGAAATAAAGTGAACCATTTACTGTAGGACACCAACCAAGCAAGCAGAATTGGACAGTTAACACTCAGGACTTGAACTCCTTGATGGCTTCAAGGCAGGGGTACATTTCAGGAAAGCAGAAGTTATAGGCAAAATTGTAAATCAATATATGGAAGTTATACGCTGATTTGGCCTGTAAAGGCAGGGTATCTTGAAACGGGAACTTCAGGTCATCGGTGGATTCAGAGATTTTTTGATTTGCAATTGGTTAAGGAAGTAAGGCTTTGTCTAAAAACTTGGGGTCAGAAGAAAGGAATGTTAAGGTTTGGCCTCTGGGCGTGAGTCTCTCCGGGTCCCTCAGGAAGAAATTTAGAGCAAGAGCAGTGGTCAGAGCTTAGTCCCCAGTTTTCCTTCATCTGAGGTTTATGTAACAGTGGTTGGCATTTTTTATTTGGTGGAAGTACTGGGTTCTGAAAAACAACTCAACGACATATTTCAAGATGTTATATGAAGCTTTTATGGGGAACCAAATACCTTGTGACTTTGGCTCACTTGGGTACCTATTGTTTAAGTTATGATTACATTCTTGTTTAGTGGGTTATTTATTTACTTTTCTAAATGCTGGTTGTAGGGCTAGCTAGGTGCCTCGAATTGTCCTTGAAGGGATTTACATTGTTTTCTTTATCTGCGTGGTTGGGGAGGTAAGGGAGGCCAGCAGGGTCCTGAGAAGAGTCCTTTTCCATCTCATCGTTAAGCTCTAAGGCATTTATTTGAGTGATGGGGGCATAGTGAATCCTAGAACTTCATTTCTTGTCTGTCTTCTGTCATTCTTTTCTTTTTCTTTCTTTTTTTTCTGAGATGGAGTCTTGCTCTGTGGCCCAGGCTGGAGTGCAGTGGTGTAATCTTGCCTCACTGCAGCCTCTGCCTCCAGGGTTCAAGTGATTCTCCTGTCTCAGCCTCCACAGCATCTGAGATTACAGGAATGCGCCACCATGCCTGGCTAATTTTTGTATTTCTAGTAGAGAAAGGGTTTCAGCATATTGATCAGGCTGGTCTCAAATTCCTGACCTCGTGATCCACCTGCCTCGGCCTCCCAAAGTTCTGGGATTACAGGCATGAGCCACTGAGTCCAGCCCTAAAACTTCATTTCTTTCTGTGGTGTGTGTATATTGCAGACTGCGTGTGCTTCCCAGGTTTTCCCTTTCTTCAATTTGATTATTCTGATGCCTTTTTATAGAATGTTTATAACATTGGTGAGAAGTAGAGGGAAAAGCACATGATTTAGGGTGAGAAAACATGAACTTCAAGTTCTTGGTGCCGACCTACAGCAAGTCACTTCACCTCCTTGGGTCTTACTTTCTTCATCTGTGAAATAAAGTTGTGATGTGCCAGGGTCTCTATCAGGATCAGGCACTGGGAAGCAATGGGGCAGTTCTAGGCAGCACTGAAGCCTCCTCGTCACTGCAGAAGAGGCTCCGCTGACTCACAGCAAAAGAGCATGAGATGATCAGAATGAAGTCATCAATGTCAGACAAATTTTTCCCAGCTCCCAAACCTTCATAGATGCATCATTCTTTAGGGTGTAAAGTCAGAATGCCTTAGCATGATGCCCAAGAACTTCCTTCCTCCAGCCACGCCTGACTTACTCTTGGTGGCTGGATAGTACTAGCACTATCTACCATATGCCTGCCCCACTGTCTGCCCATCGTCCCTCACGATAGCTTTTCCTGCTGTCAAGATAACCCTCTCATCCCCTCTTGCCCTTCGAGTTGCGGTTCACTGAAGGCCTCCTTTCATGAACTGGCTGAAACCAGCCCTGCTGCTGGGCCTTAAGGGGTAAGGCTTTAGGAAGGGAGAAAGGGAAGTGAGCTGGCATTATCAGGTGCTGAAGGATGGTACGTTGTTACTGCATTTTATCCCCATACTCAGCCTGAAAGAGGTGTTATTGCCTCATTTTACTTAGGAGAAGGCTGAGGCTCAGTAAGGCTAAGTGATTTGACCATGGTCACATGCTGCTAAGTGACTACTTTCAGATTCAAATTCAGGTCTGTACAGTACCTAAAGCTGCCTCTCTTGCCCTGAAAAATGCCATTCTTTTAGGAGGCTTGCAACTATTCTCAAATAATCATCGTATGTAAACAGAAATTTACTCACTGATATAGCTTGAGAGGCCTTACAACCCTTTCCAACATCAAATGGTTAATTGAAAGCCATTCGTTTTTCATAAACATTGACAACAATAGAGGCCTGAACATAATATTCAGGCAATTTTTCTCTTCTTTTCTTTCTTTCTTTCTTTCTTTCTTTCTTTCTTTCTTTCTTTCTTTCTTTCTCTCTCTCTCTCTCTCTCTCTCTCTCTCTCTCTCTCTCTCTCTTTCTTTCTTTTCAGGTAAAGGATTTGGGATTATTTTTCTAAAACTACATAATGGTGAAATGGCTAATATTGTTCGTATTTAAACTGACTAATGAATTGTTGGAGTTTACTTGATCTGGGAGTCACAGTTCAGAGAGAAGTACATTCCACATTATTTTATTACCAATGTAATTTTTTTAGAATTTAATTGGCTCTGCATGATTTTAAAATATGTCTATTTGGGGCCTCTGCTGGTATTAGCAGCTGGTCCTTCCTTTACAACCAAGCAAAACTGGCTACACTGAGCCAGGTGGGTTGCAGCTGTGTCTCCCGCTGAGGTTTGGGAGGTGGGGGAGCCAGGCTTCCAAGCTGCCTGTTGGAAATGAGGTATTTCAGGCCGCCTTCTGGAGAAACTAACCTTGCATTAAGCTGCATTCACACCAGACAAGAAGTTACCAAATCCCAACACACTGGCAGACGCACTCCCAGAGATCGGTAACCACAGTGGTTAAGACTTTTTTTGTTTTTTATTTTTTAAACTGCCTAAGGTGATGATGACTCATTGCTAGGTTAATGCATTTCACCTTTTACCAAAGCTGCAGCCAAAATATTTTTCCACCTTTATGACTCACCTTTTTCCCAGGCCTGTTAAATTAATAAGAGTTTAAAGCAAATATACAGGGAAGGTGGAAGCAGTCCCCATAGTCTACCTGATGAGCAGAGGTATGCCCCAGCAGTTATCTAGAGCTTTCCGCTTTCTCCAGATTTTGGTTTAACATCGGGACTCTAAAGAGTTCCAGTGGAAAATGCACCGTAGCTTTTAGAAAGCTGCGTTTCCAGTTTCAGTGTCACATGAAATAGACATCCACTTGATTAAGAAAGGGATCCATTATGAACCAACTGGGGAATATTTTTAATTGTGATGTATCAATAAGTCTAAATCTTTAGAGGGCCTTGAATGTCCATTATAACCTAGCTTGACTATGCCTTCATAACTGTCTCCTACCAAATTCCTGCATTTATCCTGTGCTCCTACTAGACTGTTCTTCTTATGTACCTGAAGCCTGGTTTCTGGGGAGTCCCACCTGTATGCCAGTGTCTCAGTTCCAACTCTTTGACTCATGCAGGTCCAAGTCTTGGATTCCTGGTCTTGGGAGATATTAAGCCTAAGACCTCGCTGTGACCTCAGGATAGACAAAGTACCAACTTCTACTTGTTTACTTTTGTCTTCCTCTTACTCTTCACTTTTGGTCTTTTATTTGGGCTTATAATCACATATGCATTTTTAAAAGTATGAAAGTATGTTTGTTCTATTTAGCCTTTCTGGATGTTTTGCAGCATTCTGTTTTTCAGGATTTTCAATATGCTTTAGAACGCAGATGAGCATAAGTAGTCAGTGGTTATCTTGCTTTGGAGACATCATGAGTGTTCACATTTGTGAGTATGCATATGTGCTTTTATATGTGAATTGTCAGTTGCTTTGCTAAAAATGCAAACTAACTTATTACTAGGTCCAGCATAAGTCTCTGAATTTAAGTAACATTGTTCTTTATAGGGATAAACTATATTTTAATTTTAAGAAATAGATTTTAAAGTTTACATTGAATACTTCTGTGGGGCCCATGGCTTACTTGAATTTCTTAAGTTGTGGTGTACTCTCTGACATAGCACATTTGCAGGACATATTATCATAATACTTTTTGGATTTTGTGGAATGTTTTGCATCTTTTAATGAATTTTGTAATAAAATTGTGTGCATTAAAATGCACAAACAACTTTGCATTTTAAGGATTGTGTGACCTGAAGAAATGTCCTTTTTCAAAGATCTTGATGATACAGCATGCTGTGGCCAGTCATATCTAAACCAGGGAACAGAGCAGTTATGTCCTGACAGTTTCTTTGATCTCAAATTTTCCATTTTAGGAAGAACATAAAATTACCTGACTTTGGCAAGAATCAAGAAGAATCTCTTTATTTCTCCAGATTGTCACCTACAAGTGAAAACAATCTTGCATGTGATCTTTAAGTGAGGCTTAAAAAGATCTTCTTCAAGCCTGATTTTAAAGCTTCAGGTGTCTAACTTTGAAGAAATGTAAATTCCTTGATTTTTTTAAGAACTTCCTCTTCAATCTGCTATGTAGTCATTTCCTAGTACCACAAACCGGGTGGCTTGAGCAGCAGATATTTATTTATATTTATTTATTTATTTATTT
>NW_016822092.1:159035-180359 GCF_001698545.2 Rhinopithecus bieti | reverse complement strand
ACTTTCTTTTTTTTTATTTTTATTTTTATTTATTTTATTTTTTTTTTGAGACGGAGTCTCCCTCTGCCCCCAGGCTGGAGTGCAGTGGCAGGATCTCGGCTCAAGCTCAAGCTCAAGCTCCGCCTCCCGGGTTCACGCCATTCTCCTGCCTCAGCCTCCCGAGTAGCTGGGACTACAGGCGCCTGCCGCTACACCCGGCTAATTTTTTTGTATTTTAGTAGAGATGGGGTTTCACTGTGTTAGCCAGGATGGTCTCGATCTCCTGACCTCGTGATCCGCCCACCTCGGCCTCCCAAAGTGCTGGGATTACAGGCGTGAGCCACCGCGCCCGGCGAGCAGCAGATATTTATTCTCTCAGTTTTGAGGCCTAGAAATTTGAAATCTAGGAGCTGGCATCCCTTGGCTTGTGGGCTCATCACTCCAAGCTGTGCCTTTGTCTTCACCTGGCATTCCTCTGTTAAGGAGGTCCCACCCTAATCCAGTATGACCTCATCTTAATCGATTATAATTGCAAAGTTTCTATTTCTAAATAAGGTAACATTCTATGATCCAAGTGAACATGAATTTGAGGGGAAACTATTCAACCCACTCTAGTCCAGTAGTGTGGGCTTTGGGCTGGCCAGAAGGAGCACAGGCTCTGGGATAAGGCAGCCACCATCCCAGGCATCTTGTTAAGAGTCCAGATGTCACCTCCCAGTGGAGGTGTGAGGTGTAAGGTATAGGTTCATAGGCCCAGGATCTCCTAAACGTGGAGTCTAAATATAGAGGCCCTCAGAAAGAAACATGTTCGTTGTGAAAAGCATTGGCATTTCACAATAGTTAGGCTTTACTGACTCCATCCATTTGGGCTATCCTGTAAGCATGGAGCATGTATTTCCAAAAGGTAAAAAAGAACAGAACTGAACTATAAAAGAAATAGAGTTGGGGGCACTAATAAGCACAGCGATGTAATCATTTCCAAAGCTCACTGTCACCTTCCCTAAATCTTGAGAATCTCTGACATTTTACTGGACAGTGATGAAAGCAAATGAAGCAAAACTGACTCTAGCCACAACCCTCCACATCTTCCTCAGTTTTCCCAGATCACAACGCTAAGAGCCAGGGCTGTCTACAAATATTACGTTTCCTTTAAAACACACACGATTATCAAAACTGAACAGACTAGAAAAGAAGAGTAAACTTATTCAGATTTCTTTAAAGTCCATGAGGACTTAAATAGCACTACATTTGTTTGGCTGGATTGATAGGAGTAGTAACATGGTTTTTCACGAAGAAGCGTTAAATGCCCGATCTTCGTTCTCCCGCTCCCTATTTTGTCCAGAGAGCAAAAAGAGATACTTTAAAAAAAATCCTTCTAGCGGCACAGTTTCCATGCTACAAACTAACATTAGCTTTAACCCCACAAACGTGTATTTTCCAATAATGCTTTGCTGCAATGAGGTTGAAAATAGGATCAGCACAACTCAGGCTCAAAGGGAAATTGCAGTATCCAAAGGACTGCCTCTTGCAATTCATGACACGTCCTTATTTTGCTAATTTTTTTTTTAAAGAAAGCAATGCCTGACTGCATTTTAGGGGGGATTTTAGAGGAATTGTTGGCTACATACAAAAACTGAAAAATATGACTTAATTTAAATTCCATAATAGGTCCCTGTGGTTGCTGTCTATCTTAAAGGAAGGATTAGAGGAAGGAAAATGTTTCTTTCTACTAACCAAACATCACAGTTAATACTATTCTGACATTAAATCTTTGTTTACCTAGTGTATTAGGTATAATTGGTGTGTCAAGCTAGTTATTCCTATCACAGAGGTTCCAGTTAAACCACCTTTAAATCGGTTTTAACTTTAGTTGGCTCAACATCCTCACCCACAATGATTTTAATTCTGAAGAAATAATTACTTGGCTTTCCACTCAAGCTTTACCTTTACTTGTGGCTTTAAAAAAAGTGTTGTCGAAGCCACTGGTACAGATTTTATACCAGAAAGGGAAGAAAGCCTACAGAGAAAAGAGCATCTGTTGATCGGATGGTTCCTATTTAAGATTTAGGAATTTTTATGCCAGCGATTTGAGGTTTTTTGTGCAATTGAGCTGTCTTGCTGTTTCTTGCATAAGCTCAGCAAGTTTTCAAAGTCAAAGGTTAGGGTTAGAGGTAAGGATACAAACACATCACCTGAACTCATGATGAGAAGGAATAAGGCTAATTGTTCATTGCTTCTTATCTCTGAGATTCAATTCTAAGAATTTCTTGGTGGACAATATAATTTGCTATTTTCTCAAAATGAAAAGTCTTATTTTGTTTATGCTGTTAAAATAATATTTGGACTGTTAAAAGTTCGAACAATTGAACCAAAATAGAAAGTTAAAATACCTCAAATTGGGTCACTTAGAGATAGCCAGGATTAACATTACAGGGTATATCCTTTCAGGGTTTTTTTTTTCCCCTGTGCAATGTATACATTAATACAAAATATACCTGTAGATTATAGTTATAAAATTGGATCATAGAATACATATTTTATGATTCAATCACTTGGTGGTAGCTCATGCATGTCTTCTGATATCTGAATGTAGATCTTGATCAGAGTTTGAAATGACCCTATAGAACTCTCTATTTCATGGATGAACTTTAACCAGTTCCCTCTTGGTAGATCTGTTATTTTTCTGTTACAAGTATGGCTGCTAAACACATTTTGTGCATATTGTTTTCTTATCCATAATTAGTCTACATTTTGTGCAAATGGAACCAATTATTTGTTGCCTTTTATTTATAAGGAAAAGACACCTTATAAATAAACGCAAATCACTCAGGATCGACCACTTATGCAAAACTTGACCTGATCTCATAGGGGTCAGCTGGAGAGGCGTGGATCTGGGCATCATCCTCACTGCTTCTTCTTATATCTTCTTGACTTAGTCTCCCTCCTCTTGACTGTAATATACATGTGTACCAGCGGGCACACACCCATGCATGCATACATACATACACACAAACACACACATCATGCACAGGCATTAACATTTTAGGAAACTGAAGTTCTTCCCCATAACACTGACCAAATACCCTTAAAATGCAGATGTTAACATTTTATGGAAACTTCCACATTTGGGAAGTACGTTTCCGTATTTGGGAAGTGTACTTCTTTGGAAAATATGCTTCAAATACCAATTCCAAATGTATTTTTGAGTGTTCTAAAAATATTTTTGAGTGTTCTAAAAAATTAAACAATAGAAACCAAACCAAACAAAACAACAGAAACACCAGCATTATAAGTAAAACACATATTAGTCAAACTTTGCAAAAAATTATCTCATCTGGCAAAGGATTATCTTCCAGTAACACTCAATATGTAGTACCATTGTTAGGAGAAATGTGATGCCACGAAACTTTACAACCTTAGTACCCAGGCTCATACACTCTTTGCATTTCTCTCATTAATGTAATAGTGTGGTGATGACTTATTTGCAGAGCACTCATTTGCCTTTGTTATTTGTAATAATCCTGCAAGGGAAACTGGGAAGTTTCTAATCCCCACTTCGTAAATGAGGATCCCGAACCCAGAAAGGTAAAATGACTTGTCCAGGGACTTTCTCCAACATGAGGCTGAGGGGCTGTGGTCTCTGAGTCAGACTTAAAGTCTCAACTGCTTTTCTAGTGTTTAATTTATCATTCCATAAAGTCTTTCCATTATGATAGTTCTCCCATTACCTCAGAGTTTGGGTCCATGAGCACCGTTTGGAATGAGATCATTTCCCTATAAAACTTCTGTTAACAAAACTGTTCCATGACTGATTTGTGAAGTATCCATCACGCATGAATTTGCCTACCAGGCCCTCGACATTTTCAAATGGTATTCTAGGGGCCTGTTTAGGGGAGAAAGAAAGTTGTCTCTGACGTGCGTTAATTCTGGCACACATCATCCCTGGGATCTTGTGTGCTGATGTGCACCCCTCTCCCTCCATTTCTGGCTATTTCTAAAAACATCTCCTCATGGTTTAAAAAATTTATTTACATATGTTATGATAAAATATAACAAATTCTGCTTCATTGATAATCCTAAATCTTATATATTTTGAGCCATAACCACTGTTGACATTTAAACATACTTCTTCCCATTCTTTTTCTTTTCTTTCTAATCTTTTTTTCTATGTCTATATGTGCTTTTGGGTGGTTTTAAAACTGATGTCATATTGTTTTGAAATGAGGTTTGTATCCTGCTTTTTTGATTTAAAGTTTTATCATAGGCATTCCCCACATCATTAAATAAATTACAGTACATCTTTACAATGGCCTATTATGCAAACATGTATATAAGAAGTAGTCCTTCTTCTATATTAGGCCATAAGGTTGTTTAAAGAAGACTGCAATGATGAAGACAGGTACACCTAAATCTTTTCCTGAGAGTTTCTGGAAATTTATGTCTCCATTGATAATGTATGTGATAGTGTATAAGAATGTTGTTTTCATTGCCTCTTCTAAGAACTTCATTACTTTTAAATATTTCATTAAACATTTTTTGCCAACCTGAGAAGCAAAAATGGTAGCGTATTCTATTCTATTTATTACTTGGACACATCTATGTTTGTTCTTCAGAATTACTTTAGAAGGAATTTCCAGTTCTCTTACTTCGTGGTGTCTTGTGTCTCTCCGGCTCATTTCTCCACGTTAGGATGAAGAGAAGGCTGTCTGAACCCAGAGTCCGTCGGCCGAGGCACCAACCTGCACTTGTCTGCTCCCTGTCCATGCACAAGATAAGACAGCCTTCTCTCATCTACAACTCCTGGCCCAGCCCCGGTTCCATTCAGTCAGGTTCTGCTGGGCTTAGGAGGGGTCTTCTTTCCGTCTCTCTGCTTGTTCTCTGACAAGTGCCAGTGCCTAAGTACACAACAAAGCCCCCTTTCTCTGCGTGCCCTGCTACTTGGCCTATTTTGATAGCATTTTACTGGGTAGGCCTACAGCTCCTAGGATGCACTGTATACAATCCCCTTGTGTTATACTCTTTTACTGATGAAAAAGAGACACCAACTGGATATGGGGGATAGAAGTCATCCTCAAAAATGATACTCCTACAACAGAGGGAGAGTTTTCAAGTTGGTGGAGGCTCTCATCTTTCAGCCAAGGAGTGAATGCTAGGGGACACAGGGAGCCCTGTGGGACGGATGGGGTAGTTGGTTTCAGGTAGGCAAATACGGGTCACACACTGGTCTGCAGCTCTTCAAGTAGTGGAAATCCCCCCTAATTCCAACCAACATTAGGTTGATTGCCTGTATTAGTTCCAATGTAAGAAGCGTTCTGCTTTCGTTGGATATGTCTTTACAGGTATTTTGATTGGAGTATCAGAAGCCTCCATCAGTGAATTATAACCATACTCTTAAAACATTTTTTTAAATTGAAAGCTTACATTGGTTTATTTTATTTTAATGGCAATATTTGTTATACATCACTACTGTTTGTATAGACAGCATACCTTTATATGCTTCTCTTGCTTTAAAATTAGGGAGGCCTTTTGCCACCCAGAGAGCATGTCATCCATTCTTATACGATGTCATGGAGCAGCATTTTGTTCAGCAGATGGCTTTTCCCATTTCCCCAGAAGAACCTGCTGGGCAAGGGAGAGAGCCCATGCTTCTTCCTCCCTTAGAACAGCCACCACACTTACTCTCCACCTCAGTGAAGGCCACCACAACCTCTGGACAGTAGCCTGATGCTTTATGAGGTTTATTAAACACATCAGATGATAAACAGTAATGCAACCACAAGCATCCTTCTTTTAAAAAATAGTCTCAGTTTGAGAAGTAAGAATGGCACCTCTAATTCTAATTTTTCAATCTCTGATTACTAATAAATAAACAGAACCACACGTTTGCCATTTACACTTTTTTAATAAAATCTCTTGGAACAGAGTTTCGGTTTCTATGTTTAAGAAGTGTGGTTCTGTTTTGTCTTTTCACTCATCCTGGAGAGGATTCTACCCTAAGTTGCTTGTGGTCTTCTCAGTCCTCAAATATTCTTTCTCAGCCTCCCTCTCAACAACCTGGATGACTTTTTTCTAGTGCAACTCCTTCCACTCTGAAAACTTTTCTTCATTCAAACTGCTTTAAAGAGACCACAGTCTGACTTCTGCACCTGTCACTCTTCTGCCACCACTCTCTAGAAGGCTACTATGATGTCCCAAGTCAATGGAGTGTCCCCGTTCCCATCCTACTTTGGTTCCTCTACAGCATTTGGTACTTGTGGCCATCTAGACGCTGATGCCCCTTTGGCATCTGAGACCTGGATTCTGCTCCCAAGGCAGGGTCTGTGTGGTGGACAGAGTCAAAACCACAACATTGCCACTGACTTTCCATACGGTGCTGAGAGGTAGAGAGGGTCGCAGCATTGTAAAGCCTCTCTGTTTGTAAAACTAAACTTGTAATATCCACCTTATAGCTGTTTGTTGAAGACTGAGTGGAATAATGCAGGTGAGAGCATTTTTATATCATTCTTTAGTATGCTTTCACTCAACAACTATGCATTGAGAGCCTACTAAATACCAGGAGTAAAGTGCTGAAAATCAAGGATCCACGGTGACCCTGTCCTCAGGAACTTACAGCTTCATGTGGGAACCTTTGTAAATCAAATAATTGTACAAAAAGATACACAGTTGCAACTGTGATATGTCTGGAAAGAGAAAACATAAGATGCTGTAAGGGAATATAATGGAAAGATTTGATCCACCCAACCAGAAAGAAGTATGAAGCACTGCCTTAAAGAGTGGCCACTTGATTGAGAATTATATGTAGAGGGTAGCAAGGCCAACTGATGACAGCAAATGTTCTTAAGCAGGGCAAAGGCCCTGTGACAGGCGAGAACCTAGCAGGCCAAGGGATGGAGAGAAGACCACAGTGGCTGAAGCACAAACAGAGGGGAGGGAGAAGGTAGTGCTTGAGAGGTAGACAGGGACCAGAATGGACAGAACTTGTGGGGCCTTGCAGGCTGTGATAAACTTTGATGTGTATCCCAAGAGCAATGGGAAGCCATTGGCATGCCTTTAGCGGATGATGCTGTGGTCAGATGTGCGTCTCCTGATGCTCTTTCTGGCTGAAGTGTGGAGGGAATTGGAATAGGGCCCCCGTGGCCACAGGAGACTGCTTCTCATTTCTCCCTCATGCTCTTCCTTCTGTTGATTCCTACGTATAACTGAATTTTTAGCCACCTGCTGGATCTATCTATCTGGTGGCCAGAAATTTAAGCACATCCTCTTAGTCTCTGCAGACGGAGCCTGTGAAAATATCTTCAGTTCCTCCCCTACCTTGGCCCAATCAGTTGTCATGCTACATAAATATCTGGCAGATAATGGTGAACATACAGCACCACTGTAAGGACTTCCTGCACAGTTTTGAGAATATCTTTCTGGTCCTTAGGCTTGTTTCCCCTTTATCGTACCCAGGGCTATTGCTGCCAGATCAATATTCCAATGGGCATCTCCAATTCTCCAATGACTGCCTTTCTCTGATTAGCCTTTCTACATTTTTTTTTTTTTTTTTTTTTTTTTTTTTTTTTTTTTTTTGAGACAGAGTCTCCCTCTGTTGCCCAGGCTGGAGTGCAATGGCACGATCTTGGCTCACTGCAACTTCTATCTCCCAGGTTCAAGCAATTCTCCTGTCTCAATCTCCCAAGTAGCTGGGATTACAGGTGTGTGCCACCATGCCCAGCTAATATTTGTGTTTTTACTAGAGATGAAATTTCACCATGTTGGCCAGGCTGGTCTCGATCTCCTGATCTCAGGTGATCCACCCATCTCAGCCTCCCAAAGTGCTGGGATTACAAGTGTGAGCCACTGCGCCTGGCCCCTCCCCACACTGTTTACGTTTACATCTGTTGTGCACAGTCCCCTGCTTCTTGCTTTTATTACAGATGTGCTGGTGTGCTCCAGTCCGATACCATTCTGCCTTTTCTATGCCTACACTAGTGGAGTGTAGTACTCCACTAGTATTAGTGGAGTACACACTGTACCCTACGTGTAGTCTTTTATCCCTCACCTCCCCTCACTCTTCCCCACAAGTCCCCAAAGTCCATTGTATCATTCTTATGCCTTTGCGTCCTCATAGCTTAGCTCCCACATATCAGTGACAGCATACGATGTTTGGTTTTCCATTCCTGAGTTACTTCATTTAGAATAATAGTCTCTAATCTCATCCAGGTCATGGTGAATGCCGTTAATTCATTCCTTTTTATCCCATCCAGTTCTAATATTTGAAATGTGTCATTGTAGACATTTTCTATGCCTCAGCTGAAATACCACTATTGACAGAAAAACCTTGTGGACGCTTCCAATCTTACATGAAATTTCCTGCCTTCAAGCCACTTATATACTTTACTTCTCTCTTTAATGACACATATCACGCTGGGATTTGTATTATCCACATGTTGTAGTTTTGTGTTACTCTCTCTTCTGAGCTACTTTTTCCTGGAGATCTGGGACCACAGATGACTCACCTGTGTATGAGTTATAACTTTCTTTTTTTTTTTTTTTTTTTTTTTTTTTTGAGACGGAGTCTTGCTCTGCCACCCAGGCTGGAGTGCAGTGGCCGGATCTCAGCTCACTGCAAGCTCTGCCTCCCGGGTTTACGCCATTCTCCTGCCTCAGCCTCCTGAGTAGCTGGGACTACAGGCGCCCGCCTCGTCGCCCGGCTAGTTTTTTGTATTTTTAAGTAGAGACAGGTTTCACCGTATTAGCCAGGATGGTCTCGATCTCCTGACCTTGTGATCCGCCCATCTCGGCCTCCCAAAGTGCTGGGATCACAGGCTTGAGCCACCGCGCCCGGCCGAGTTATAACTTTCATATCAGTGTCTTGTGCAAGGAAGATGCTCAGTACTTATGTATCAAATCAGTGTCTGTTAGGATAATAAATAATTATGCATGTATGAATTGAACCTGTCTATTCTCTATTACCATGGTGTGTTTTCTGCATTCTTTTAGAAGTTTGGAGCAATGAATTATTTTGTTATTCTCATGTGACTATTCCCTCTCTCCCATATTCAAGCATACAAATATGAGGAAGGCATTTTTGAACTGCGTGTTATGAAGAGAAAAAAGAAAAAGACAAACCAAACAATTCTTCGTACGTTTCATTCTGGTTAGAAGCCAACGTAAATGCTTGTGCTATAAGAACAAGCATATTTCCTGCCGTGAAGGCTTGGCTGTGTATCCTGGGACCCCTCTCCAACACTGGCTGCCCTCGAAAGACTGTTAACCCCTGCTTTGAGCCAGCAAACCAGATGTGGCTTTTTTAAGCAAATTATTGGTTATTTCACCACATGTAGTTTTTGCAGTTAAGTGTTTCCAGCTTTTCAGAGCATTCCACAGAAATAACATCATATTTTTCCTCCAACCTGTTAATTAACATAATTATTTATCAGCCCTAAAACCACAGCTTGAGTTTGTTAAGTGGCTAGCTGAACATACATTCACTGGATGGAGACCAATGCTGCTGGAGAGAACAATTCAGCAATAAAGAAAAAACTGGAGGTCCCTGGGGGAGGGGGAATGGGGCATCATGCTCCATTCCCTTCTTGCTTCTTGGGACTCATCAGTCTGCGCTTATGCTACACCTTTAGGTGTTGGCTTCACTTCCCCAATAACTTGTCATCAAGTTAATCTACTTTTTAGACGGAAGAGTTTGTCATGTGACCTCTGAGTTCCCATCCAGTTCTTTTTATTTTTTTAATTTTATTTTTTCCATAAGTTATTGGCAGTGCAGGTGGTATTTGGTTACATGAGTAAGTTCTTTAGTGGTGATTTGTGAGAACCTGGTGCACCCATCACCCGAGCAGTCCACACTGCACCCTGTGTGTAGTCTTTTATCCCTCGCCTCCCCTCACTCTTCCCCACAAGTCCCCAAAGTCCATTGTATCATTCTTATGCCTTTGCGTCCTCATAGCTTAGCTCCCACATATCAGTGACAGCATACGATGTTTGGTTTTCCATTCCTGAGTTACTTCATTTAGAATAATAGTCTCTAATCTCATCCAGGTCATGGTGAATGCCATTAATTCATTCCTTTTTATCCCAGCCAGTTCTAATATTTGAAATGTGTCATTGTAGATTCAAGGGGTAAAATTGTGAAACTGCAACACCTCTAGACTATTTTTCTTTCACTCTCCAAATCTCATGGCACATTCTTGGGATTAGCAGAAAGTTCTTTCTTTCCCCCACCCCCTGCACTCCTACCCCATGGTGCTGCTTTCCCACCAACTGGAAAGGATGACAGCACCTTCACAGATTGAATATGGAAACAGAAATGGGAATCCAGCTGTCTGCCAATAAGCCAGATGTTAAAGTAAGGAGATTTGCAAAACAGTAAGACAATGCTACTCTTCTCATTCAATATTTTTAGTTTTGGAAAATATACTTACTATTCATATAAGTATTATATTTATGCCAACATGTAATATATTTATTGTTATCTTAAGTAAATTTTAAAAAGTATCAGTTTTAATTTCAAACATAGAAAACATCAATAAATGCTACCTATATAAAACAAAAGCTTTTTGGGAGCCTTAATAGTTTTAAGAAGTGTGAAGAAGCGCTGGGACTAAAAAGTCTGAGAACCATGGCCTTTCATGTATCAGGGATGCGAACCATCTTATGCTACAAGCTTTCGTCATTCTGTTAGGCAAATGGTAAGTTCCTTAGAAAAGAAGTCAAACATGCTGGGCACGTGTAAGTGTTTAAGTACTTTGACAAAAGCCACTATGTGGCACCTCCATCCTTAAGGTGCCACAGTCAGCTGAGATTACCTCTAATAGTCTTGAGCAGGCTTGCTCTAGAAACTATAATGCATGTGCTGTTAGGGAAGAAGCCGAGAGCTGAGGATCAGAGAATTTAGTAGCTATGGGACCTGGAGAAGGGTAGGACAGCCCTGGGATTAAATTAATAAGTTTTGGGGAAATACTTGTGGGTAGGGGTCCTGGGTATCTACAAATTTCCTCCTTTAGCATTATTCCTTGAGAGCAGAAAACCCGTTTTCAGAATTCAGCTACTGCCTACACTGTGGTTTTTGTGAAGACAACAATTAGTAGCTTGCAGTGGATTTCATGTGAAAGTTACAGTGGCTCCAGGCTAGACCAGAGATGGATACATGTCCAAATGTTTAAGTCAATGTTTAAACGGCTGAACCATAAAATGTTTGAATTTGATTCCAGTTCCCGTAAAGCAGACCCCATCTTGCAACTTCTTGGGACTGTATTCTGCTTCTCTCACAGTTCGTTGACAAAACCTCTTTCCTGCCAACAGAGGTTTATTAGCACATTAGTGCTCGCCCTCACATTCCATTTTGAGAAAAACCTCACACACCCACAGCCAAAAGTCATTTTCATTCTATTTGCAGAAGCCGAAGAATAGCATCTTCATGTCACTTTGATCAGAGTTACAGTCTCCATAAGAGAAGAAAAAATTGCAGCCACTCTTCAATGAAACAGTTTTTCTTGAACTACTAGAGGCATCAATGACAAGGGCAGAGAGATGTACAGTCCTGTTTTGGGGTCCAAATAAGTCCCTTTAACATTAATACCCAAATTTCAGTGATTCATTGTTCCTTCCCACATCGAATTGCATTGTTAAAATTACCCTCAATGATTTCAGAAGTCCTCAAGATGGGGTGTCTCTGTTGTGCTAAGGAAGGTGCCCAATCACCTTGAAAATGAACTTTTAAGAGCCTTAGTTAGCCATCTAACCCCAGATAGTATCCTCCCATTTCTAGCACTTTAAAAAACCTACTTAGCATTATCTGGAATTGTCTTTTTAATTTATACGAGTGTGTGTTAGTTCTGACACATTCCTTCCATTAGAATATAACTTCCTGAGGCAGAAATTCTGTCTTGCTCATACTATTTTCCTGGCACCTAGAACAGTGCCTGGCTTTCAGTATTTGTTGAGTAAAAGAATGAAGTTATAGTGCCCCTTCTGAAAATGCTTTTTCTCCAGGAACAGTCAACGCTTCTCTGATGGAATCCACACTGAACCTCAGTTTTAATCTCTACGAGCATTTGTGGTTGTATCTTCACAAGGACAGGTTCAGAGAGAAGCATAAGGTTGGGTTTCTGCCACAGAATTGCCTGCAGTCAACTTGAGTGCTGTACTGTCAGTTAGGGTCCAGCAGGAACAGAAGATACACCCTCATTGAGTAATTTGAAGTAAGGCTGATAAAGGCACTATCTATAAAGATGTGAGCAAGGCTGAGAGGATCTAATGAAGGATGCTACTCTTCCCTTCAGCTAGTAATGACAGGGAGCTGTTGTCTCCCCAGAACCCCAGGAATGTGGTTTTAAGGAGAGGGCCAGCCAAGTGGACCTGGAATATTCTAGAGGAAACAGGGCCAGCTTTGCCACGTGCTTCCATGACAGAGTCAGAATTATGAAGCGAAGCCAGAGAAGCAGAAAACTAATAGGGGAAGAAGGGAGAGAAGAGGGAGAAAGAGTAGAGAATAAAGACTTCTTGGACCTGCATGGTGTGAAAAGAAATGCCCCACGGTCCAACATCTTCTGGATTCAGTGTGTGTTTGTGATTGTCTGATAAGAACATGGCAACACTCTCAATACCATGACAACCGTGATTCCCCAATTGATCCTGAAAAAGTATCTGTAGATCCTTAGGTCTCTGGAGTTTTTAGAGTATAGCATCTCCTAATATTAATCATCTTTACAGAAGAAACTTCAGGAGTGATGCTAACTCATCTGTGCCACTTAATGCCAAAGTAACAAAGCCCACATCCACTGAGGATGGAGAGAGCAGATTGTGTGGACAGGCAGGGGTTTCTGGCACATAGAAAGCACCTTATACAATGTCTGACACACAGCGAGTGACCAAAACGTGGTGAGTAATAATGATATTAGGCTCCCGACAGATAACTTGAATCTGAGGCCGGTCTAGAAGCAAGCTGAACTGTACCTATATCAGAAGACCCCAGCAGCCCTGCCCCGAAGTGTACTCAGTGGCAGAAAATCCAGCCAAATTCACATTCAGGCAGTCTGGCTACAGCCTCTGCTTGTGGGTGCCCCACCCTTTGCCCCTCAGTACTTGCTGTTCTTGGACACACCAGGGGCTGCTACTGCCAGCCCTAGGCTCTCTCCTCAGGGCTTTCTCTGGTTGCAGGCACAAGTAGACCAGAAGTACTAGAGAGTTAAAATCCAGGAACATCCCTCATCTAACAGCCTAGACTTGGTGACTGAGTACTCCGGAGAGTCTCCGCTCAGCTGGGATGGCTCTCAGACTTGTTCTTCATAGTCCTTGCCAGGCTCCTAGCAGGACTGAGTCCTGGCCACCCACAGTGCGACCCTGCTGATTAATGTACCCTGCGTTGACTTTCTTCCCATCCCTGGCCCAATGTCTGTTTCTTTCCTGGTCCTTCCTGGGATCACGTCCTAAATCAACTGCTTGCATTCACATTCTTGTCCCAGAGTGACTTTGAAAGGAGACCAAGCCTAAGGCACTGCATGCTCCCATCTCCTCACCTTCAATTTCCCCCATGCTTTAAAATTTCCTTTCTCCCAGCAAACTCTTCCACCAGCAAACACTCTCTCCTGTTGGTTATTTATAACCTAGAGTGGATTTAAGCCAATGTATTCCATGTATTTCCAGAGTTTCTTCCATTTAATGGTGAAGTCAACTCAACTCAGCGAGCTTTGCCTCCATCGTCCTCCATCAGCTCTGGGGATTATTCAACAGCGTTGGCTTTCTACTCTTTTCCTGCATCGCTCTTCTACTTTCGATTCCAAAGTGTTGGAGCTTTCCGTCCACTCTCTCCAATGACCTGCTATGTTTTTATCCTTTGGAAAACAACTATCTTTTTTTGAAAAAAGAGAGAAAGAACACACATATCATTCTTGTCCCTCTGCTCTCTCCTCTTCAGTGCTAGGTTTGTCCACTGACTTTCAAGGCTTTACGTATCATGTTCAGATGGGTGACCTCTAAAGCTATATCTCCACCATTCATTTCTCATCCAAATCCTGGTCTCCCATAGTCTATGGAGCATTTCAACATCCATACCTCTTAGTCCCAAATAAAGCTAGTAGATGCAAATAGAATTCCTCATCTTCACTGTCTTCTTTTCCTAAGCTGCCTATTAATATCAAAGAGAACACCATTCCCACAATCTTTCAGTTTCACACTGTAGTATTCATGTACATTTCCTTCCTCTCTTTTGGCTTCTTAATCCTTTACCACTTCCTAACTCTCCCCTCTAACCACAGACTCTCCCTGTTGCACATTGCCCTGTAGAAAGCTGAGTTAGTTTTTCCCAAATTCTGTATTCGCCATGTCATTATGCGGCACACACACACACACACACACAATAGTGGTACACACACACACAATAGTGGTAGTAGCTCTCAACGGACTTCAGAATAAAACCCAGGTTTCTCAAAATGTCTGTGCACTTCTTTGTCTTTTCCTTATTTCTAAAAATGATTTTAGAGCTACACAAATCTGAATAAAAACTATTAATTTATCTTTCTCTATTTCCCTGTTCTCTTCTCCAGCCAGGCTGGTCCATCCAGTGCCCTCCAAACACTGTGCTCACTTGCATCTGTGGGATTTTGCTGGTGATCCTTCCCTATTTATCTGAGGTAAGGTATCTTGAGCCCTAGGCATTATGTGCTAGGCATTATGCAAAACTCTGACATTGTATATTATCTCATGTGATCCCTATAACAAGTCTGTGTGCTAAGAACTATTATTGCCTATATTTTATCGATAAAGAAATTGAAGAACCAGGAAGTGAAGGCACATTGCCACATCATACAGTGGGCAAATGCTGGAACAAGGTTAGAACTCCCTTCTGCCTGAATACTGTTTTAAAAAGTACTCCAAACTTGTAGGTCCTGTCCATACTGGGTCATTTCAATGTCAAATGAGAGCACTATCAAACAGGCCTCCATAAGGAGTACCTGGTTCACCAGAGAGATGTATTTTTGTTTGACTTACAATTATTATTGCTTAGACTCTAGACTCTGTGGACTTACTTCGACTCAGTAGAGATTGTCAAATTCAAAGGATCTTTTTACAGTAGAGGAGCAAATATTTTTGTCCACTAGGAAAGGGGACCTCAAATGCTACAGTTTTTGTTGTCCCATAGAACATTAACCAGCTTTGTTTTTAACTTAGCAATCTTATTTCAGTCTTCTGACTCTCAAGAATAACACATACTTTGATTTCTCGTATATTCTGTTCAGTCATTTTTATAATATACTGATTCCCTGATTAATGAGCTAAGTAGAACTTTGAAAGGTATGCACTTCATATTTTTATGAGAGTCATGCTTTTGATGTTTAGAGGATTATACTTTGACAACGTAAAGCCTACACACTTAATTACTGTGCTTAATAACTGACTCCCAGTTCCAGAACGCTTGCTCCTTATCTATTCAAATCCTCCCCTTTTCTGTCAAATTTAGATGTAGACTCACCTCTCCTCTTGATATCCACCCTAAATACTTCAACTTATGCTCATCATTTTTTCTTAGAACTTCTAGAATATTAATTAGTTTTAATGACACACTACTTTAAATTTTCTCTTATTGTCTTATGCATCTACTTCTAGCTCTATTTCCATCTTGATCTTGATCTCAATCTCAATTTTGCTATCCATCCATCTATCTTCTTCCTCTACTCCCCTGACCCCAAGGTGCTTAGACTAGCTTTGGGCACACAATATATGTTCAATAAATACATGTGGAATACAATTTAATTTAGCTTTGCCAATTAGCCTTCACTACAGCTTAGAATTCTCCTGATTTATATTTAAGTATCTCCAGTCAAAACAGAGAGGCACTGCATCCAAGAACGAGTAGCCTTCTGGAAAGAATAGTAGTGACTAGAAAATTCTGTTATCACGCGAGGAGGGGAAAATGTCTTCTGCAAGCCCAAGAATCCTAAGAGTTAACTTTAGAATTTGCCCACATAGCTAAACCTCATTCCAAATGCCACTTTTCTAAAAAGTCAGCCCAGTGGCAAGCTGTGCCTTCTCCTTTCAACCACAACTCTGTTTAATTTCAAAACAAGGGCAGATAAAATATGCTAATACACAGCAAGTCTCCCCATTGCTATTCATTGGGAAGTCCCTTTCCAGTGTGAAAGTCCAGTCTTCCGTGAATTCACAAACAAATGATTGCTCTTGTTACTGGCATTCCACACCGGTGATAAAACATGCGAGTGAATCAGTCTCAGCCTAATTGTATGAGTTCTCTTCTTGTCTTGAATCTGTATGGAAATGCATCTGTGTGTACATGTAGAATGTTTTAAAATAAGTGTACGCCTATCTGCTGGGACATTAATAGGAAATCCTCGGAGACTTCCATTTAGTGGTGGTGGTGGTAGTGACGGTGGTGTGTTTTATAAGTTCAAAGTCTTTGCACTTGAGCTGTAAGAGCCTTCTGTAAGCAGTGGGCTGTTTAGCATACCATGTGGCCCACAGCCTCTGACATCTTGAGCTAGAAAAGCAAAGGGCTGGGAAAAGGAACACGATGGAGTACTAGCAGCCACGAGAGATCAGGGCTGGAATGCTGGCTCTGACCACAAACTGGTACACGGAACTTGTGTTTTTCATTAGGGTTGCTGGAGTAATGCTGGTTTCTAGCATTCCAAAGGATATTCAGACTTATATTAAATTAAATTCTCCTTTAAAAATCACTCTATGTTGGAATAACATCAAGGATCAGACGGCAATCAAGAAAACTCAGGAAATATAAAACTAAACCTAGCTCTGGCTTTTTCTTATGCTGTTGGTATGAATGTACAGTGTACATTGTCCGTGATTCAGACAGTAATCTGGAATGCATCTTACAGATGAAGTTTGCCTAGAGCTTTTAATTGACTAGTTAGCTTCAGTTTTTAAATATTATTTGTGGATTGTAGAAGACAACTCTGAGTGACCGTAGTACATTTGTATGCCAGTGCAAAACAAAAACATAAGAATATGTTTCATATCGTGCATAAACAAACACTTACGTAAGCCATATATTTGTTTATATATGCTTATATATCCATTTGCATAATTTACAACTAAAAGTCCCAAACTGGCTAAAATCAAGCAGTTAAGGAACTTGTATCTTATTCTAAAATCAAACTCTCACTATACATCAATTCTTTCTCTTTCTCTCTCTCTTGCTAACACATACCCAGCAAACACACACCCCACAACACATACAGACACAAAATTTATATGTGCAAGTTGATGTTTCTAAGTTCCTAAATAAGCATATATATTAGTCAGATGGGCTCAGCAATGCTGCAGTCATTGACAACCCCAAAGTCTCAGTAGCTCACCTGAAGTTTTTTCTCTCTGCTATAGCCCTCCATGAATATGAGCAAACAGTTGTCCTCCATGATTGTCCTCCGAGCAATCCAGGCTGTTTCACTCTTATGACACTTCCATGTTAACACATGCATCCAAGACTGTAGCAACAAGGAAACAATAGTCTAGGAAGTTAACCACAGGTAACCACCATATGTTGTTTCCATGCACATTCCATTGGCCAGAGCGAGTTGCACCGCCATACCTGACATCAAAGAGAGGGAGAAAGGACATCTTCCCATGTGTCTGAAAGTGGATACTGGTGACTGACAAAAGCCTTATAGCATGATTAATGAAACCAAATGCTTATAACTCAAAATCAATCAGGTAATATCTTCCTCCCCCACCCATCTCTCTCTCTTTCCCTGCCCATTCTCTTTCTTTCTCTTTTACACCCACACACACACTCTATTCCAGGGGCATACGTGGAGTTCCTCTGTCTTCTCCTGAAAATAGACTAATCCAGGTTGATTACAGAAGCCACGGTGCCATTCCCTGCAGGTGGGGATCACAGTCCGTACCTTTCTACAGGTGCTTCACATCATATAAATATCGAGTCTTTACTGAGAAAGATTTTCAGGTCCTGTCCTGATAGTGAGCTCTCAAGGAAAACAGAATTCTTTTTCTGAGTAGCAGTGAAAGAAGTGGAGGAGAAGGAAATGAATTAGCCCGGGATGGGATTGTAGGTGTTCTCCAAGCTAGACTCAAGAATTTCACAGTATCGTTGCCAACCAATGATGCTGGTGTAGGCTGCCAAGTCCTTAAAAGGAACAAAATGTATTTTCAGTCCTGGTGGCTGAAGGGATCAGTAGATGAGTGGGATGCATTAGGATTTCCAAGTTCTAGAAAGGAGGAGTGAGGGATTCCATTTACAAAAGCCTTTCTTGACAGTGCTTCTCCCCATGAAATCTAAGAGAGAGTAGGATGGGGTAAGGCATTGAAAAGTGGGGAGACGAGAGACCTTCTGTGTCTGGGAAGACTTGCCCAGATATCCAGCTGCACTACAAATAATGGCAAGTGCTTTTGGAATACACAAAGCCCTGTAAGATCTAGTCCCTACCTTCCTGTCTTCAGCATTGTCTTGGATCACTCTCCATCCCCTAACAACCTGCCTCCGAACTCTAACTTTCTGCTGTGCTGGGCCTTATTCTGTTCCTTCAGTGAGTAATTCTCCCTTCTGCACTGGGCCTTTGCATAAGCAGTTTCTTTGGCTAAGAATATGCTCTTCCTCATCCTTTCTCACCTAAGTAATGCCTGTTCATACTTCGAATCTCAACTCAAATGCTACTTCTCAGAGAAGACTTCCTCGACCCTGAGACAAGGGCAGCACCACCATTACCATATGTCTTTACGTGGAAGGGTGTAGTGGTCTGAGTAATGCTTTTTTCCTTCTAGTCTATAAGCTTCATGGGGATCATATCTGTTTTCTCACTGTTTTATCTTTATTCTCTATCCCAGTCCTCTGAACATATTAAAACTCAGTAAATATTTGCTGAAAATATAGTGTTATAAAAATAAATGATCACAATCTCTAATATTTATGTAAGCATCTTCCCTAATTTTATACTCAAAATAGATGAGTTGAACAGTGAGAGACAGCCTAGGTTGTGATTCAGGAGCACAAGTGGACTGGTCTCTGTAGCTACGACTCTCTATTCAGTACTCTCACCTTGGAAAAGTCACTTAACTTCCTCTGCCAGGTCTCATCCATATGTAAAATTGGTGCTACATTCAATATTTATAAAGGGGTCCTACAAATAAAGAAAAGATACACACCAATAGATACATTATGAACAGAAAATTGGTAGGAAAGGAAATATAAATAATTAAAAATATATTAAAAGACCTTATTCTTTAGTGAAATGCAAAGGAAGCCCAATCACAAAAGAACTCACATTGTAATTCAAATGTACAGAGGAAATGTTTCCTTTCCTTTTTTTTTTTTTTTGAGATGGAGTTTTACTCTCGTTGCCTAGGCTGGCGTGCAATGGCATGATCTCAGCTCACTGCAAACTCTGCCTCCCGGGTTCAAGCAATTCTCCTGCCTCAGCCTTCGGAGTAGCTGGGATTACAGGCACCTGCCACCACGCCCCACTCATTTTTGTATTTTTAGTAGAGACAAGGTTTCACCATGTTGGCCAGGCTGGTCTTGAACTCCTGACCTTAGGTGATCTGCCCGCCTTGGCCTCCCAAAGTGTTGGGATTACAGGCATGAGCCACCGTGCCTGCCGAAGTGTCTCTTTATTATAGAAAGTAATGTGGTCTTCTTCCAAGTCTCACTTATTGAGCAGCAGGAAAAAAACTACATCATAAAACTTACCCAATCCAGTAACTACAGTCTAGGCTGATGCAATAATTTAAACAGTCCATTGCAATTTTGCTCAACGGCTTTAGGTAAAAAGGCTAATGCTAGTGTCCCAGAGTTCTACCTACTTTCCTTGCTTCTCTACAAAATGACTATGGATGTATAAAGAAGCTTATTGGGTCTTAATAGTGTGGGGTTCAAGGGGACAAAGCCCCAACTCTGTATGGGATGTCCCTGTAATGTCTTCTTACCCTGAGGCTTCTCTGTCCTGGCCATCTGTTTGCCAGTCTGATGCCAGAGTCTGTGGATTATGATTTGTTTGCTGTTTGTTGACCTGTTCACAGCCAGGTGGAGTCAGGACTAGCTGTAGCTCACTTAGGCTCTCATTGACCCTCCCTGTGTGTCTTTGCCATAGCCTCCACCTGGCCTCCTGGCCTGCTTCCAGCTTCTGCTGATAGCCACTTTGCCAGGCCATAGCTGATCTGATGGCAAAATCTCTGTCTCCCAACTCAGCACCTATGCTACATGGGAACCAAGGGAGGCTCATCTTTTGGGAGGCTAGCCCAAAAGATGACACCCTCCAGGCTACTGTTGTAAAAGCCTAGACTCATGGGGGACTATCGGGGAATGACCCAAAAGGGAGTAGGGAAACGGGAACATAACTCTTTTTTTTTGTTTTAGACAGAGTTTCACTCTTGTTGCCCAGGCCAGAGCACAATGGCATGATTTCGGCTCATTGCAACCTCTGCCTCTGAGTTCAGCTGAGTCTCTTTCCTCAGCCTTCCCAGTAGCTGGGATTACAGGCATGTGCCAACAAGCCTGGCTCATTTTGTATTTTTAGTAGAGATGGGGTTTCTCCATGTGGGTCAGGCTGGTCTCAAACTCCTGACCTCAGGTGATCCTCCCACGTTGGCCTCCCAAAGTGCTGGGATTACAGGTGTGAGCCACTGTACCTGGCCACAGGAACATATTTTAAGTTTAGTAAGAAAAAAAAAAAGCTGAAACTTGAAGAAAGAGGTGACATTTAGCTGGTCTTAAAAAAATAGATGGCCGGGCGCGATGGCTCAAGCCTGTAATCCCAGCGCTTTGGGAGGCCGAGGCGGGCGGATCACGAGGTCAGGAGATCAAGACCATCCTGGCTAACATGGTGAAACCCCATCTCTACTAAAAAAAAAAAAAATACAAAAAACTAGCCGGGCGTGGTGGCGGGCGCCTGTAGTCCCAGCTACTCGGGAGGCTGAGGCAGGAGAATGGTGTGAACCCGGGAGGCGGAGCTTGCAGTGAGCTGAGACCCGGCCACTGCTCTCCAGCCCGGGCCACAGAGCGAGACTCTGTCTCAAAAAAGAATACTCACAGATAGTTTCCAAATTCTGGAGAAAATCAGGTAGAGAGAAACAAGTATGCTCCAAATTTTGTTCATGGGCGCATACTATATTGTTAAAAGCTGTCAGTATCTCCAAAGAAAAGTTTCTTTAACTTTGAAAAACAAAACGAAAGGTTAGCAATATTTTAAGCGAAACATCAAGATTACTCCGGTCTCCTATTAGTTTAGTTCAAGCAGTTAATTCCTGTCCTGCTTGATATTAATGAAAATTTTAGCTTTTCAAGAGTTCTGAATGTTTTTCTTCCATTCTGATGTTACAATTTCCAAAGTTATCAGAAACCTGCATTCAAGAGCACCTGTTAGA
>NW_016822092.1:112368-158956 GCF_001698545.2 Rhinopithecus bieti | reverse complement strand
AAAAAAAAAAAAAAAAAAAAAAAAAAGATATGCTCCTTTCCTTAGGGGTGGTAGTGAAAATCTGGATTCCACTTTTTAAAAATTTTTTGAGACAGAGTCTTGCTCTGTCACCCAGGCTTGAGCGCGGTGGCACAATCTCAGCTCACTGCAAGCTCTGCCTTCTGGGTTCATGCCACTCTCCTGCCTCAGCCCCCTGAGTAGCTGGGACTACAGGCACCCACCACCACGGCTAGCTAATTTTTTGTATTTTTAGTAGAGATGGGGTTTCACCGTGTTAGCCAGGATGGTCTCCATCTCCTGACCTCGTGATCTGCCGGCCTCAGCCTCCCAAAGTGCTGGGATTACAGGTGTGAGCCACCGCACCCTGTCTGGATTCCACTTTTATGTAGCACCCAGATAGGAGCTGAACCATGATTCTCAGGGTGGGACTGGGACTGCATCCCAAGAGAAATGGCATTGCGCAATTGTAGTACACCTTTATGCCTACATATGCCCCAGAATCTTCAGGGAGTTGCCTGTTTTCAAGGGAGAGATGGACTTAAGCCATGAGGCTGACAGGCAGACCAGCATGAAATAAAAATATAGAGCCCTTCTAGAATTTTCTGGAAGGCATAAACTCTAAAGTCAGTGCTGCTGGTGCCAAAGTGTAAGAGGGAACCCCAGTGTCTAGTGGAATGGAGTTCCCCACCAGTCCAGTGACGTAGACTTTAGAATGGATTACATTTGTTTAGGGAGAGAAAATAAATGTGTGGCATTTCTCTCACCCTAGTATGTGAATAAAAATTTTTCCCACGTACAAGAATGTAAATATCTAAAGAGAGGTTAGGAAAGAGAAGGGCTGGATGATTTCCAACAGTCACCTTTCCAGTGGGAGTCTTAGAGAATGGAGGTGAAGGCCTTTCTGGTGTTTATTCTGTGTTTATTTGTAATGTTTAGGTCATTCACCACAAGACCCCATTCTGGTATTAGTTGCATAATAACCACATATAATCAAAAGAGGATAGACCCAGGTAAGATCTAAGAGTTTCTGGCATCTCTGCTACTCTGTGGCACTCTGTGGTGACTTTCTCCATGGCCAGAAGCAGGTGAGAGGGGCCCAGCTCAGGGCACCCTAACTGTTCACCTCCTTAGTCCTAACTCTCTGCTAAGCTTCACTGTTTGCCTGTGGTTCTTAACCCTGGCTGTCTGGTAAAATCACTTCTGGGAATTTTTTAAATGTCACAAATACCTAGACCTCTTCCTCAGAGACTCTGAATTGATTGGTCTGGGATGGGCCTGGGCCTCTGTATTTTTCAAAGCTCCTAAGTCATTCTAATGACAGCCAAAATGGAGAACCACTGCTAGATACTTCCAGGACATCCTAACCCAGCAAAATGTTTCCTGCCTCTGCCTTGGTCTGTGCTAGATCCTCTGTCCTGAATGCAGTCCTGAAATTTTGTCAAAATTCTTTCTGTCCTGGAAGGCTGTTTCCAAATCACATCTCTGTGAAGATTTTGTCCCCTGGCTGTTATCTTTCCTTGCTGAGAACTCTTGTTCTTAGCTTTGTTCATCTTCCTATGTGATCTATATCATCTTGTTCAAAGCCTCACTGGGTTTTGTCCATCTTCCTCTATAATCTTTATTCTGGCACATTTTGCACTGTAGTCAGTTGGGCATTTGCTTATATACAAGACTGTAAGTTCCCTGAGGCCAGGGGCTGGGTGTACTCCCCTTTGCCAGGTGCCATGCGGGATACATAGAGCTCTGTCCACAAAGAATGGTGAGCCAGTCACACTGAAACTCCCTAATTATTTTAGCCAAACTACATCCACATGGACTAAATTAGATAAATGTTTGTGGGAAATGGAAGGATAAATGGATCATATTAGCTTTCAGCAAAAGCATAGCTCATTACTTTTTCCCGAGAATGTGTTCTGAAGAGCCACAATCTCCATGCACTTATTGTGGTCACTGGAAGTCAGATGGAGCCTATTGCTGGAATAGTGTCTTCTTGAATGTGGCTGGGGAGGGGGTGCTGGAATTTAAGAATTCTGATTTCACCAAAATGAACTCATAACTTAATCTCCTTAATGTCCTTTGGGAAGAAAAATTACCCACAATTTTAGTTCAAAAAGTACAGGGAAAGCAAGTCCCAGAGAATGTATGAATGTCAGTTAAGTAGGAGAGAAAAAAAAACATATTCCTTCCAAAATATGCATACACATCACGCTGTGATTCCTGGAAGTGAAAGTGCTAACGAGAACATTGCATAAAGAGATCTTATTACATAGTCCATATCAGGAGACAAACCTAAATTGCAAAAGCTTCTGGATTTACCCACCAGTTTACAGGAAACACAGGGACAGATAAATATGTTAAAAAACAAAGTGGGTGCAATCAACAAAATCCAGACTGGGAAACTCGACAGGATAAATGATCTGGTTTTGTTACGAGATAAATTGCAAAGGTGGAGAAAAGAGATGGAGGAATACATTATAGGTTAAAAGAGATCTTAAGAGGCATTGCCAACTCATTGCAATGTGTCATCCTTATTATGATCCTGATTCAAACAACAAACTGTAAAGCAGAAAGCATTTCATGAGATGATTAGGGAAAATTGAACACTGAAGACATTTGAGAATAGTAAGAAATGACTCATTTTTACAGATAAGATAATAGTATTATAAAATTTAAAGAGGCAAATATTTATATATTACAGCAACAATTTAGAGTGAAAATTATGATGTCTAGATTTGCTTCAAACGAATCCTGGGATGTACAAGTGAGAGAGGGTATAGATGAAATGAGGGTATAGATGCTATGAGTTAATTGTTGAATGAGTACATGGGGGTATTCATCAGGGTTCTCCAGAGAAACAGAAGCAACAGAATTACATATCATGTGAGCCAATGCATACATATGAAGACTGAGGAGTCACATGATCAATGGTCTATAAGCTGGAGTCCCAGGAAAGCTGGTGGTGTAATTTAATCTGAGTCCAAAGGCCCAAGAACTAAGAACACCAGTCTTGAGAGGGAAGATGGATGTCCCAGCTTAAACACAGAGAGCAAATATACCCTTTCTATGCCTCTCCTTTTCTTCCACTCGGACTCTCAGTGATTTGAATGACACCTGCTCACATTGGTGAGGGTGGATCTTCTTTGCTCAGTCTACCTATTCAAATTCTAATCTCTCTGGAAACACCCACACAGACGAAACTACAAATAATATTCTACCAGTTATCTGGGCATCTCTTAGCCCAGTCAAGTTGACACATTAAAATTAACCATCACATGTTATTTATTGTATGATTCTCTACTTCTGTTACATTTTACAAGATGATCTAACGTATGAACAAAAAGATACAAAAACATATGACAATAGTTTAAATATAAGTGAGCTACTAATAAATTCACACAAGCATCACATTTAAACAGTATCTAGGAAATGATGAAAACTGTTAGGCTTCCCCAACCTGTGTCTCCTTGCAGTCTCTAAGGGATCAAGCATTGCCAAGGTTATAATGGAAGAAGCAGGGCAGATGGGTGGAGATATAGGTTTTGTTCAAAAAAGTGTTAGATTTGATATGTAATCAGATGTATTGCCTTAAAAGTGGATTAAAATAGAAACTAGAGTTTCACAATGTAAGCAGTTTGTCTCAGGATAAAAACACTGCCTGAGAGTGAAACATAAGCATCTGGAGGTTACAAAGGGAAAAATGGAGGTTTTATACATTTTCAAGTCTACTGAGAAATTAAAAGGGGTAGGGAAGAGATAAATTGGGTGAAAAAAAAATCACTTGAAAACTCCAAATCAGAGGATGAGAGGGCCACAGTGGAGCTCCTTACCCAGGGTCTATGCTATCATAACCCATGATGGGGACCCGGGGACCCTCCACAGACTGGTGAAGTGGTGATTGCTGTTCCATGATGACACTGGCAAGTAATAGTTTTTTCCCCAATTCTCACACCCAAGCCAGCCCTCACACCTACGATGGAGTGCAGAGAGACTAAGAAAAGCCACTTCAAGCTCATCATCCATAACTCTTGTACGGCCCTTGCTGTTCTACTGTGCTGCGCCATATTGGTCTCTACAGAGAAGTAGAAAGCCAGTCTGGATGTTTGCCAGGGACTCTAGTTCTTCAGCTTAGTCATGCATGGAATATGAGAGGGAACCCACAATCCACCTCTGTATGTGAATTTGTGGAAAGTGAGAAACAATTAGAGAAATAATGATTAAGATGAACACCAAGCTGAGATGGAGAAAGTCCAGAGGAAAGGGAAGTCAGCCTGGTATAATGTCAGGTGACTTAAAATGCCTTCCTCTAGCCTTGGAGTTTCCTCTATGCTAGCCTGTTCTCACAGCAGGTGGGCATCAGCTAGCTGTACCAGTCAACAAGGATTGTTTCAGGAAAGGATTATTACAGGAAGATGGATTTTAAAAAGAAAACTTACTCCGAGTGACTCAGCGAAGAGAAAAAATTTATTGGGTCACTGCATCGGCACCTGCCCACACACACATCTCTAAGACAGAATCCCCCAGAACTGCAGGGATTGGGAAAGGCAGCTTGAAAGGATGAGTGAAAAGAAAGAGGTTTAACCCATGAAAAATGATAGAAATGGGAGGGGACAGAGCATCAGAGACTACCTAACTTCACCTCAACCTTCATCCAGGCTGACGTCTGGGCTCATCTGCAGTCACAGCCTGCTGTACTGTGCAGGTTCCATGCCAAGGATCTGGCAAGATTCTTCCTTCTACAGTTGCAGAACCTCAGGAAAACCTCAGGAATTAGAGGACCAAGAATGTCTAAAATGTAAGAGTCGGGGGAGGGATGGGAGTCTTGGTTGAAAATTAATATGAAGGCCGGGCGCGGTGGCTCAAGCCTGTAATCCCAGCACTTTGGGAGGCCGAGACGGGCGGATCACAAGGTCAGGAGATCGAGACCATCCTGGCTAATACGGTGAAACCCCGTCTCTACTAAAGAATACAAAAAACTAGCCGGGCGACGAGGCGGGCGCCTGTAGTCCCAGCTACTTGGGAGGCGGAGGCAGGAGAATGGCGTGAACCTGGGAGGCGGAGCTTGCAGTGAGCTGAGCTCCGGCCACCGCCCTCCAGCCTGGGCGACAGTGCCAGTCTCTGTCTCAAAAAAAAAAAAAAAAAGAAAAGAAAATTAATATGAAAAGCAGCCAGTTTTATCATTGAGATAAAACTGACAGTGTGTTAGTATATCTTTGTAAGAGTTTGGGGATGGCTTCTTAAGATATCTAAAATAATTCTTTAAAAAGTTAACCCTAAAAAAACCAAAATCTCCTACAAGAAGAGAATGTACTGTTAGTACTGTATGTGATGTGACTCAATGTCAAGAATATTTACACAGCCAGAAAAACACAAGCAATGAGTCTATTTATTTAAAAATAAAAGTAACAGAATTATATTGGGAAGAGAATGGGTCATATTGTAGGAAGGTGGGGAGAGCTAACTCCTTGCCTTCCATAGCATGAAAACAATGAATCCTTACAACTGACCAGAATCAAGGAATAGCAGGATTCCAGCTGGCTGTTTAAAATATGGACATAAATACCACAAGAAACACTAAAAGTAGTTGGGTATGATTGCCTCTGGGAAGCCAAAATTGAGAATAGAAAGCATGAGACAGGAATGCTGGATTTCTTTATTTTTTGGAAGGCGAGGGAGGTTATATTTGGCCTTCTAAGCCACATACATGTATTCCTTAGATTAAAAAACTGAAATTAAATTTGAAAAAATATAAAGTATTTGTGTATTATTAGACGATGGTACCAGTGATCAGTTAGCTCTTCTCACTTTGAGAATCTATGATTGTCTATCAAAATATGTAAAAACCTCCAGCATTGTACCCAGGGCAGAGGTGCTTGGCCATTGTTGGTTCCCAAAGCTTCCAGATTCAAATATATTTGCCTTCTTTGGGAGTGGCTTTGTCTATTGAGGAGCTGATTTCATTTGTGCCAAGAAAACTCTGCTTTAGTGCTCCACTTGACCTTTGTGTTTGTGTGGATGTACCTGAATGCTAATACCATTTTCAATTAGAAAAACTTTCAACAACAATTTTGTCATTGAGGCTCAGCACACACACTGAAATGCACCAGTTCTGAGTGCATAGATTGATGAATTTTCTCAGAGCGAACACACCCATGTAATCAGGACTCAGATCAAGAAACAGAGCATTACCAACAGCCCTACCAATCACTACTGCCTCTGACATCTTCAAAGGTGACTGGTGTTTTAAATTCCAAACCAAATAAAAGTATAGTCGGCCATCCATAATTGTTGGTTCCACATTTTCAGATTTAACCAATTGCAGATCAAAAATATTAGTAAAAAAGACAATAAAAATGATAATACAATAAAATAATACAAATAAAAAGTAGAGTATAACAACTGTTTACATAGGATTTACATGTGTTAAGTACTTGTAATATAGAGATGATTTAAAGAATACAGAGAATGTGTGTAGGATACATGCAAATACTACACCATGTTATTTAAAGGAATTGAGCATCCTTGTGTTTTGGTATCCAAATGGGGTCCTGGGACCCATCCCCCACACAAACAGAGGAACAACTGTATGTATGCTTTTGTGTCTAGACTTTCCCTCAATAGTGTGCTCATGGAATTCATCAATTACCATGTACCACAATTTATTTATTCATTCTATGGTGAATAACGCTGCTGTGAGCATTCTTGAACGTATCTTTTGATGCATTTATATTGGGCAGATACCTAAAGGAGGAGCTGTTATGTCCAGCATTGGTAGACATCATGAAGTAGGCTTCCAAGGTGATTTTTCTCAATTTGTAGTCCCAGTAGCTGTATATGAGAGTAGCCACTGCTCCACAATTTTGCTCACAATTGCATTGTCAACTTAAAAAATATTAGGCATCTTGGCAAATGGTATCTTATTATGGTTTTAATTTGCATTTTTCCTTTGACTAAAGAGTAGAGAAACTTTTCATAAACTTTATGATTTTCTTTAAAAATTTTATTTTCTTGACTTGGTATTTATAGTGCTTCTTGAACATGTCCCAGTATCTATTCAGTTTTGAGAAATTTTCAACCACTACTATTTTAAATATTACCTGGACCCAACCTTCTTCATCCTTTACTCCTGGGATTCCAATTACTTATGCATTAAACTTTTCTACCATGTCTCACATGCCTTGCATTCTTTCTTGTATTTTCTACTCTTTTTTCTCTTTGTGCTTCATTTTCAATATTTTTCCCGTCTAACTTATCATTCACTGCCTAATTTGATGTTAAACCCATTTGATGAGCTTTTGATATTAGTTGTTGTATTTTTCAATTCTAGAATTTCCATGTTTAAAATATCTTCCAGTTAAAAAAATTCCACTTCCTTTAATTCCTTGAGCATATTCATCAACATGCTTTTTTTTTTTTTTTTTTTGTTGAGACGGAGTCTCGCTCTGTCACCCGGGCTGGAGTGCTGTGGCCGGATCTCAGCTCACTGCAAGCTCCGCCTCCTGGGTTCACGCCATTCTCCTGCCTCAGCCTCCCAGGTAGCTGGGACTACAGGCACCAGCCACCTCGCCCGGCTAGTTTTTTTGTAGTTTTTAGTAGAGACGGGGTTTCACCGTGTTAGCCAGGATGGTCTCGATCTCCTGACCTTGTGATCCGCCCGCCTCGGCCTCCCAAAGTGCTGGGATTACAGGCTTGAGCCACCGCGCCCGGCCCATCAATATGCTTTTTAAGCCTGTATCTGATAACTCCAATTTCTGGTTATTTATTTTCTCTTCGTTTTTAGTAAATTGGTTTCAAATAAGTTCTTATATTCTTGTTTGGCTGGTTTTCTTTTTAGATTAAACTTCTTATTTTGGAATACATTTAGATTTACGAAAAAGTTGCAGAAGTAATCTAGACTCCTTTCAGCCAGTTTCAGTTTCTCCTACTATCTCATATCACTGTGATAAATTTGTCAAAACAAAGACACCAGCACTGATATGTTACTATTAAACTGAGCTCCAGAGCCCTGGATATTTTTGATTGAATGCCAGGCATTTTGGATGATGAACTGTGAAGGTAATTTGAAGCTCTGGATGTTTTCTTCCTTCAAAGGTAATTTATTTATTCTTCTAGTGGGAGGATGGGCTGGGGAAGATTCTATGATAACATTGAAATAATCTGAACACGGATTTCTTTATCCTGAGGACTGATCCAGTTCTGATTTACCTTTCTCTTTTGATATAGTCTTTTGGAGCTCCAACTGGTGGCCTGGGATATCAGGGCCTCTCCTCCTTGTTGGGCTGTGAACTCTATTTTATTTTTCCCTTCATACCTGTGAGACTGCCAAAGCTCTGTCCACTGCTCAGCCTTTCAGTCACCACTTTCACTTTCAGAATTAATAATCAGCTTGAGGGGAAAAGCGGCCCCAAATATGCACGTCTTAACTCCTTTGGCTTTTTTTTTTTTTATTCAGATCTTGAACCTGCAAATTTTCCTTCCCCTGGTTACTCTCTGATGCCTTCAAGAGTGAAAAAAAAAAAAAAAAAAAATATATATATGCGCCTGTGTGTGTGCGTGTGTGTCACACCAGGTAACTCATATAAGTGAATTCATATAGTATTTGTTATTTTGTTGCTGGCTTCTTTCACTGAGGATAATTTCCTCAAGATTCATCCATGTTATAACATGTGTCATAATTGCTTCCTTTTTAAGGATGTCTAACATGCCATTGTATGTGTATACCAAATTTCATTTATCCCTTCATCTACTGATTAACACTTTTGCTGCTTCCACCTTTTGACTATTGTAAGTAATGCTGCTATGAATGTGAGTATACAAACATCTATTCAAGACCCTGCTTTTAATTCTTTTGGATATATACAGTGAGTCCTCATGCAATGTTGTTGATAGGTTCTTGGAAACTGAGACGTTAAGCAAAACAATGTACTGTACAATGAAATCACTTTTACCATAGACTAATTGATATAAACGAGAGTTAAGTTCTGTGGTAAATAGTACATTGTTTTGCTGAAAGTCACAGTTTCCAATAATCTATGGACAACATTACATGAGAACTTACTGCATCCTGAAGTAGAATTGTTAGATCATATGTTAATTCTCTGTTTAAATTTTTGAGGGACTACTGTACTGTTTTCCATGGTGGCGGCAGCATTTTGCATTTCCACCAACAGTACACAAGAGTTTCAATTTCTCCATATTCTTAATAACACTTTTTATTTTGTTTTTAAAAGTTAAAAAAATTTTTTTTGATAGTAGCCATCCTAATGGATATGAGGTAGTATCTTCTTGTAGTTTTGATCAAAAACGCTTTTGGATGCTTATTTTTCAATGTCCAATTTAGACTATTTTTATATGTAGATAAAACTTATATGTCCCCACACGTAGTGTGGAGTAAGGGATCTGCTTGGATCACAGCTGGAAATTTTACTTGTCAGGCCTTCCAGATGAGCTAACATGATAAGCCTGTTGGAAGTTTGTTTGCCCTGATGGCAAAGGCTCAGTTCAGGCTACAGGCTATGCCGGTACAGTGCTGTCTGTTACTCATTTCTGCCCCGGGCCCAGTCCTCTGGACTCTCATCTGGATCCTACCAAAAAGCTCACATTATGTAAAAAATTTAAAAAGTGCCTCTGATTAAAAACTGTGTGTGACACTACTTTGTGTGTCCCTAAAGGAGAAACACACACACAAAAGAGAAAGGAAGTTTTCTGGCTCTGAGTGCATCTTCCAGAATGGGACCTTTTCCACTGTGGGGCACGGAGAAGGTGGTCAGAGTGTGTGGAGCTGTTCACCAGCTTGCTTTTCCCTGGAAGAACTCGCCCACATCCTGAGAGCCAGTGGGTGTGGCCAGAGAAATACTTTGTGCTGCAAATGACAACCGTTCCGGGGGATGTCAAGAGACACCTGACCAGACTTGTTAATAAGTTCATACGAGCTATCCTGGATTGTCTCAGAAATATGTGGGGGAACTTTGAGTGGAAAATGAGCAGCAGAGGACTGGTGGGGGTAAAATACAGATTATTGCTATTGATGTGACCCCATTTGAATGAAAAGCTGGTGAAATAGAAGGAAACCTAAGATGCATGCACGTAGTAGTTTTGGGATTGATTTGCCAAATGGCTGTTAGCTGGAGTCTGCTTGGTTTAGCAGCTATTTGAGAAAATCTGTCCCCCCATCTCAGCCCTTAACCTTCGCAGACATTCCTGAGATATCAATCAACCACGTTTCTGGAGGCCATTTCTTCTACAGCATTTCTTGCCCTGTTGTACTAAAACAACAACAACCACAACAAAATCCTTCATGTTCATGCATTTTCAGGAAGTGATATCATATGTGCATACTGGTAAAATTAGCCCCAGGGTTTTTCTCTATAGAAACACAACAAAAGAAAACTTTGTCACTAATTACGATAATTTATTATTACTGTCATGTAACTGGATAGACAATGATTTCAGTCAAAAAGCCATACTTGTATGTTGTTATGCTTACATACCAGCACAGCCCACATTTATCAGTAATAATGATTAATAATGATGATTAAACTAGCTTTTTGTTGCGTCCTTAAAAGATCTCAGTTTAGATATGATGCCTATGTTAACTGTCTACATACACTTTGAACAGGTCCAATTTTTAATGCTCAGTGTGAATAGAGAGGTATGTATGTGTGTGTTTTGTATATATGTCTGTTGTGTGCATGTGTTGTGTATGTGTGTGTGTTGTATGTGTGTATGTTGTGTGTTGTGTGTGTGTTTCTAATTTACAAAAAATACCTTTTCTATGTGGGCAAAAACGTATGGACATGTACATACACACATTGTTATTAAGAACTTAGGATATGGATGTATAGGGCATAGTTTTTGCCCTTAATGAACTTAGAAACTGATTAGCTATGGAACCAGTGAGTGGTAACTGGGGGAATGTAGACCCTCTTAGGGATGGAAAGAAAGGTTGGCTTATAACTTGAAGTGCCAGTTGAGTAGGGGTGCTCAGGTTTGATCAGGCTTGAGGTTCAGTAAGAATGCCAGAACTGGCCGGGCTCAGTGGCTCATCCCTGTAATTCCAGCACTTTGGGAGGCCGAGGCAGGCAGATCACTGGAGGTCAGGAGTTCAAGGCCAGCCCAGCCAACATGGTGAAACCCCATCTCTACTAAAAATACAAAAATTAGCCAGGTGTCGTGGTTCACGACTGTAGTCCCAGCTACTCAGGAGGCTGAGGCATGAGAATCTCTTGAACCTGGGAGGCAGAGGTTGCAGTAAGCCGAGATCGTGCCACTGGACTCCTGGACTCCAGCCTGGGCAACAGAGCTAGACTCTCTCAAAAAAAAAAAAAAGGAATGCCAGAACCAAAGGTTAAAGCAACAAAGTCAAAAACTAAAGCTACTTAGGTTGAGATGGTCCTAGAATGCCTGTGGGAAAATGTGTAAGATAAAGCTCAAGTTGCTTTGTCAAAGAAAATGGTCAGAAGATTATTTCTCAGAGTAAGGGAGAGCACTGGCCTTTAAAAGTAGGGCAACTGGGTTGAAATTTATGTATTAAGTTTCTGATGTACAAAAAACTGCAACTTCCTCTAGTCTGTATTACTGAACTCATTTTTCTCTGGAGACTTCCAGCTAATATAAACTTGCCAAATTGAAAGTAACACAATCTCTACTGGCTTAATTCAAGTTCAATTCAAGGTTAGTCTCTGTCAGGATGGCTTCTCTTCTCTTCCTCTCCTCATTGAGCCTCAAGCTGGAGGCTCTATGCATGGGAGCGGGAGAGGTGCTCCCATCGTATTCTGGGAATAGGAGCTAGGAGGACCGGAAGTCTGCATCTGGTCTTTGTGCTATCTGGTTCTGTTGGGGGCTGGCTTTGGCAGCTGATGCATGCATGGACAGCATAAGTTGTCATCCCTTGTCTCCTCAAAGACAGGTGCCATGGCTGAGGACTTACTCTTGGGGACCTATCCATCTTCCCTAGTTTATTAGGCTTGGCTTTCTGTAGTTCTATAGATTTGGTCTTGCCAAGTCTACAAGGCAATCCCAATGTGGGCACACCACTGTAGAGCCCTAGAGCCCTCCTTGTCTCTTTGCCCCCTGTTGTGGTGATTCTCCCAGGTAGGTTAGACAGTCTTCTCTGTCAGCCCTCTTTTGTGTGTTAGTCAGCCGTCACACCCAAGATGGAGTGCAGAGAGACTAAGAAAAGCCACTTCAAGCTCATCATCTGTAACTCTTGTACTGCCCTTGCTGTTCTACTGTGCAGCACCATATTGCCCTCTGTAGACAAGTAGAACGCCAGTCGGGATGTCCTCAGATTTTCTTTTCATCTATCTGAGGGTTCCATCAGAGTTTCCATTGTGCTGCCCTCTCCCTTTGGGCTGAAGCCTAAGGTTGGTAGGAACCCAGGCAGCGTTCTCACCATAAGAAATTCCTTCAAATCTCTATCTCCTCCACCCTTTCCCATTCATCTTCTCCAGTGAGAAAGTCCTTTCTTTTCTCTTGGGTAGGAGTTTCTCTTCCTCATATCTTCCTCCTTTTCCACCTTACAGCCATACTGCTTTCTGAGTAGACCAGAACTCATGTATAATGGGGATATTTATTAAAGCAGAGACATAAAGATGTATAAGGAGGAATTTAGAAAAGAAAGCCCTCAACAAAAGCCCGGATTTAAAAAATATTGTCTTCTTATGGACCCAGAACAATCTACTTGGTGAACTGAAACTGAACAATAATTTATTTGTTATACCAGGCCATACCTTCCCCTGCTTGTCTGAGACAGAGCCTCATAAATTATCCTTAATGCCGTATGGGCCACAAGGAATTTTACTTATGGTTAGATTTTAAAAAGCACTGATTATACTTTCAAAATGCCTGTTACTTCTATTCCCCAGCTCCCAAATAGACAGACTTCTGAAGCTCCCTCATGCCCATCTTCTCAATCATGGTCTTTTTCTGTGTGTTCACTTTGAGATGGACAATAGAAAGAAGATTAATTATACTCAGAAATATAAACATGTATACCCAATAAATAAGCACCTGGAGTGATGTGTGATGATCATATGCTCAGATGACCACCACATACCTGCTCTACTCCCAACATGATAATATTTGGAGGTAAGGCCTTTGGGAAGTAATTAGATTTAGATGAGATCATTAGGGTTGAGTCCCCATGATGGGATTAGTGTCCTTATAAAAAGAGAAAGAGACCAGAGCTCTTTCTCTCGTTGCCATATGAGCAAGAAAGCAGCCATTTGCCAAGACAGGAAGAGGATCCTCACCAATAACCAAATCTGCCAGTACCTTGATCTTGGACTTCCTATTTTACAGAACTGTGGGAAACAAATGTCTGATGTGAAAGTGACCCAGTCTAATACAACCCCTAACCTGAGTCTTCCCACTCACTTGATTTGTTTTTCTCCCTTTATTTAATCCAGATTTTTAGATTGTCTGCTTCTCTTTCTTCCTCTTTTTCTCCTTTCTTTCTTTTGTTCTTCCAAATTCTTTCACACCCAGTGTCACAACGTGATGCAGCTAAAAGTAAAGGTCTCCTGTGAATCAGGAGGAATGTCTTGCTACGGATAGGGGGATATTAAGATGGGTCATTATAGTCTATTGGAAGAATGGCTTGGAACTTCAGAGATTTGTGATTTACTGGATATAATCTCCTTTTTAAAAATTATAACTGCTGTGTTAAGTCATTCTTGCATTGCTAAAAAGACATGCCTGAGACTGTGTAATTTATAAAGAGAAGAGGTTTAATTGGCTCTTGATTCTGTACAATAATGGCACCAACATCTGCCTGGCTTCTGGTGAGGTCTGAGAAACCTTACAATCATGGTAGGAGGCAAAGGGGAAGCAGGTGCATCACATGGGCAGTGGTGGGGGTGGCGAGAGAGAGAGAGAGAGAGAGAGAGAGAGAGAGGAGGTACCGCACTTTTAAACAAGATCTCCTGAATACTCACTATCACGGGAACAGCACCAAGTAATGAGGGATCAGTCACCATGATCCAATCACTTCCCACCAGGCCCCACCTCCAACATTGGGGATTGCAATTCAACATGAGATTTGGGGGGGACATATATCCAAACTATATCAATTGCCCTTTTGTATGGGTTCTAAGAGTATGTATTCCACTGATCCAAAAAAGAACAATGCACACAAACACTCAAGAGGCCAACATAGCATGGAAAATAAATCAGAAGGAGACTTTATTATCTAGTCCCAAAGGAAATTTGTTTCCTACGCTGGATCCGTGACTTTGATGGCTATAAACCAGTGGTCTATTTCGTAATGTAAGTGTCTTTGATATTGTCAGAGTTCAAAATAAATGATATATGTAAATATATATTAAATAAAAAGATCTATGCAAATGTACATGGTTATTATTATCAGTGTATGCTTTAAGTCTCTCTCCTCACCAAGTTCAGGATAATTTCTTTTTTCTCGATTCTACCTACCATAAAAAGCTTGTAAAAGGAAAGGTTTTCAAGCAGAAGAAAAACAGTGGCCTCAAGACTAAAGATGCTGTGATTTGTTTAATGATGAGAACATCTTCAAAGAGCCAACACTTCTTACAAAGCCCTTCTCACTAAACTTATATAATCATATATCTCTTTCAAATGTAGCTTCAACATATGAATTTTAGAGAAACACATTTAGTCCATAACAGGTGTAGAGGGCAAAAGATACTTAGCCTTATTAGAAAAGATCTATTTGTTCCTTTAAAAGAAAATTTTACTACCATATAGCTTGTACACTTTCTATAATCGTATGTATAAATAGAAAAATTAGAAGTAAATATTTCAAACATTAATAGCAATAATTCTGGGTTGGAATATGAGTGATTGTTATTACTTTTGTTTGTTTTTTGTACTTTTCTGACCAGATAAAATTTAGCCAAATAAAAATCAAATCAAATAAAACTTCATGAACTCTCTTCTGGCTTTGTCAGTGACACCTGGCAGCATTATCCCCGCTCTACTGAAGTTTTTGTATTATTTGGTTAATGCACAACAGCAATGATTGATGGCCATGACCATACCCTAAGTCAAGAAATTTTGTTGAATACCTATTATGTGCAAATTGTCCTGAACAAAATAGAAAATTTTGCAAAGTTGGTTCAAATTTTTAGTCTCTAAAATGAAGATTTTTTTCTTTTGCTAACAAGTACTTGTATGACTTTGGTTCATTTTTCATCTTAGAAAAGCAGAACATAGCATTTGTAAATGTGGGAAAACACATTTATGCACCCTGGAAAGTTAGTGTTGATGCTGGTCATTTTTCAAATAAACAGTTAAACTGAACTTTATCAAGATCAAAGAGTTATTATTGTTAACTCCCAGAATTACTTGGTTCTGTCTGGGTTCTTGTTTTAATTGATTTAAATATTTTATGCTATCAAATTTCTGTTTTTCAAGTTCAAAGAAAAGTGGATGATCCAGAGAGATGAATGTTAATGATAAGAAAAGCACAAATTCAATACTCTCCGACTGTCTAAATAAAAACACAATATATTTTGATTCTTGGCCTACTGATGAAGGAATTTAATCTCTAGTCACATAGAGTTTTTGGCCCAGGATTTTGAGAGGTGAAGTTGACCATTAATAAAAGAAGATGTTTGCGAACAATTTGTGCTTGTAAAAATAATTTATAATTCATTTATTCTTACAGTTTTTATGTTCTAAGACCAAGTCACATGATGATATTGCCATAAGACTTACTTGCTTATTTAAATGGAGTTGAAACCTTTAGTGTTTGGCTTTCTTATGCATTTGCAAGCTGACAGTGGCAGGTTCTTTATTTTGGTACTAGTATCTAATGATACATTTCAGAGCATCTGGTCATTACTATGTGTTTTTAGAAGAGAGAAGATTGTTTTCAACATGTTTTTAATCCATTGTATGCAGATTATTCTACTTCTCATTGACTATCAATAGAGTATGAGTATGACTCTGTCTTAGAAGTGATGTGTTTAAGAGTGAGCATGGCATGGTTTGGATATGGTTTGTTTGTTTCCATATAAACTCATGTCGAAATTTGATTCCCCGTGTGGCAGTGTTGGGAGGCAGGGTCTAGTGGGAAGTGTTTGGGTCGTGGTGGCAAATCCTTCATGAATAGCTTGGTGCTGTTCTCAAGGGAGTAGGTGAGTTCTCTCTCTGGTGAGACTAGATTAGATCTCATGGGAATGAATTAGTTTCAGTGAGAGTGGGTTGTTGTAAAGTCAGGACATCCCTTGGGTTTTGCCTATTCATACATGTCTGTTTCCCCTTTGACCTTCTCCACCATGTTATGACACAGCATGAAAGCTTTTGCCAGAAGTCAATGTCATTCCCTGAACTTCCCAGCCTGCCAAGACACCTCTTTAGTTATAAATTACCCAGTCTAAGGTATTCTGTTATAGCAACATAAAACGGACTAAGAGTGCTTTTGAGTTTGTCTCACCTAGTCCTACATGGGCAAATCTCTTTCCTCTTTGAACCTCATTTTTTGCACCCAAGAAATTAGGATTACAACATCTACCTCTTAGGGGTATTGTAAGAATTAAATGAGATTATATAAAGGAAGCATTAAGATAATTTCATGATACATAGTTTTCAATAAAGGATTACTGCTATTTTGTTATTGATGAAGATGGCTTACTCAAAACCAAACAGTTGTGCCAGTGTCCTTACAGAAAACTTAGCTAAAGGCATTTCTAAGTCATCACTCCCTCCCCGTCACCCTCCTGCCTCTCTCCTTCATCTGCTCATTCAAAGCATGGCAGTGAAATCTCTTATTCTGGTTGTCATATCCCTCATCATCACTCTTTTCTTTAATCTACTCTTTCAGATATTTACACACACACACTGTGTGTGTGTGTAAATATATATATATAATAATATATTTTATATATTTATATAAGATATTAATTATATATTATATATAATTTATATAATATATAATAATATATAATATATATTATATGAGGTGGGATATATATTATATATAATTATATTAGAGATGGGATCTTGCTATGCTGCTCAGGCTGGACTTGAATTCCTGGACTCAAATGATTCTCTCACCTCAGCCTCCTGAGTAGCTGGGACTACAGGTATGCAACACTGCACCTAGCTGTGTTTAATATTTTTTATGCTTGTAAATGGTATTTTAAAAATGTCAATGTCATATTGTTTTTAGTTTTAGAAATATAATTGATTTTTATATGTTGATCTCATATCCTGCATCTTTGCTAAATGTACTTACTAGTTTAAGTAACTTTTTTGTAGATTCTGTAGGATTTTCTACATTGACAATATGTTGTCTTATGATAAAAGATAATTTTACTTTTTCCTTTCCAATCTGGAAATATTTTTCCCCACTTGCCTTAATTCACTGGCTAGAAGCTCCACACTACAATGTTGCATATACAATGTTGCATATACAATGTTGACGACAGATACCCTTTCCTTGCTCCTAATTTGAGGGAGAAAGCATTTAGTCTATTATAATTAAGACACTAGCTGTAGGTGTTTTGTAGATGTTCTTTTTTGAGTCAAGAATGTTCACTTTAGTTTGCTAAGAGTTTTTGTAAGGGATGGCTGCTTGATTTTGTCAAATTCTTTTCCTGCATCTGTTGAGATGTTTAAATGGTTTGTCTTTTTGATTTGCTAATATGCTGAATTGCACCGATTGGGTTTTGAATATAAGCCTCCATTTAGTCATAATGTATTATATTTATATATATTGTTCTTTGCCTCTGTGTTCATAAAGGAAATTGGTCTGCCATTGCCTTTTATTGTAATGTCTTTGTCTGATTTTCATTTCTTTTCTGCTGCTTTCTTTAAGTCTGTTGTTTTTCTTTTTTTCTCATTTCTTAGGGTGCACATTGAGGGTCAACATTTGAGGCCTCTTTTCTTTTTTGATATAAACTATAAATTTTCTTCTAAGTATTGCTTTATCCTCATCAGATACATTTAGGTATGCAATGCATTCATTTTAATTAGGTTAAAAATATCTCCCAATTTTCCTTTTGATTTTCTCTATGACTCAAGCTGTTGAGTAATGTATTATTTAGTTTTCAAATATTAGGGGGAAATTTTTAGATAGCTTTCTGGTTTTGATTTCTAATTTAGTTCTATTGTAATAAAAGAGCATACTTGTTTTGTCTGAATCATTTAAAATTTTTTGATATTTGTTTTATGGCCCAGAATATGTTCTATCGCTCTATTATGGTAAATGTTGTACATGCACTTGAAAAGAAATATGTCTTTTGTTGTCGTTGGATAAACTGTTCTATAAAAATTAATAGTTCTAGTTGGTTAATAGAGTTGTTCAAGTCTTCTATATCCTCACTCATTTTCTGTCTATTTATTATTTTGCTATAATTGTGGATCTGTTTATTTCTCATTGCAATTTTATCAGTTTGGCTTCATATATTTTGAAGCTCTGTTATTACGCGTATAAACATGTGGGATTGTTATGTCCTCTGATGAATGCACCTCTTTCCACCTCTTTATCATTATAAAATGGTCTTCATTATTGATGGTAATAGTTTTTTCTCTGAAATTGCCTTTGCCTAATGTTAATATAGCCACTCTAGCTTTCTTTTGTTAGCATGTCATATCTTTTTCAATTTTTTTTTTTACTTTTAATCTATTTGTGTCTTTATATTTAAAGTGGGTTTTGTGAAGTCAGTATATATAGCTGAGTTTTACTGTTTTCAATCTGAAAGTCTCTAGATTTTAATTAGGAAGTCCATTTACAGTAAATATTTTATTGATAGATTTGAATTTAAAGTAAAATCTTTCTATTTGTTTTATAAATGTGCTATCTGTTCATTGTTCTTTTCCACTTTCTTTTGGATTCAGTATTTTATAATTTCATTTCAGCTCTTGTATTAATCATAGTTTTAATTTTTTTTATTTTATAATGTTTTGACATCTTCGAGGGCCTTACTGGCTGGAAAGAAACTGCCTCTCCCAGGACTAGCTAATTCTTAGAAGTAACTTGGTATACAACGATCCACAAATTCTGAGCTCATATAACCTCCTTTATCCAACTCTCATACATCAAGTCATTATTTCTCCTTCACTAAATCAACTCAGGGCCAGGTACCAGACAACTAGGGACAAGCGCTATGCCCCAAAGCCTATCAGAATTATTCAGACTAGTCAATCCTAAGCTGTTTCCTCTGACCTACTTGTTTTTCCCACAGAAAACATAGTAAAGACTCTGGCTTAGGCTTTCCCCTCACCCCTTTCTGCCTGTTGATCAACAATGGTATTTTCTCACATGATCCTGCATCGTGTGTTATGTGCCTTCTTCTCAGGAAATGTAAGTTATAAAAATCTTTTAAAGATGACATTAGTGGCCGGGGGCGGTGGCTCACGCCTGTAATGCCAGCACTTTGGTAGGCTGAGGCGGGTGGATCACGAGGTCAGGAGATCGAGACCATCCTGGCTAACGCGGTGAAACCCGTCTCTACTAAAAATACAAAAAATTAGCCAAGCGTGGTGGCGGGCGCCTGTGGTCCCAGCTACTCTGTAGACTGAGGCAGGAGAATGGCGTGAACCCGGGAGGCAGAGCTTGCAGTGAGCTGAGATCGCGCCACTGCACTCCAGCCTGGGCGACAGAGTGAGACTCTGTCTCAAAAAAAAAAAAAAAAAGAAAGAAAAAAATGACATTAGCTTTTTTGTGTCATCACTCAGTCACCTCCAAAAATTAAAATGAGTACAAATGACACACCTCATTTGTTGACTTACTACCTACAACTCTGTTGTATTATTTTAGCTTTCGGATTTAAGCTTGACAGTATGCATCTTTAACGTAACGCTGTCTATTTTCACGTATAACCTCCTTACAACGGTGTACTTACATTTCCTCTCTCTGAGGCCTTGCACTGTCATTGTCAAGTTTTACTATTATATATGTTATAAACCACACACTGTGCTGTTATGTTTATCTTCTTTTAAGGAATTATACTTTAAAGAGATATAAGTAACAAAAAATCCTATGTATTCGCCACGAAATGACCATTTCTGGTGTTCTTCATTCCTTTTACAGTTTCTTATTTCTCTCTGGTATTATTTTCCTAGTGGCTGAAGGACTTCCTACAAAGTCTCTTACAATGAAGGTTTGCTGGTTATAAATTCCTTTAGCTTTTTGTTTCTGAAAAGAAATCTTCATTTTCTGAACTTAAAAGCTTTAAAATAATCTTTATTTTGAAATCTGTTTTCACTGGGTAGAAATCTTTGGTTGGTACATGTTGCCTTTTAGTACTTTAATAATGTTACTCTACTATCCTCTGTCTTACATTGTTTCCAGTGTAAAATCTGCTGTTGTCTTTTTGGTCTCTGGCTGCTTTTAAGATATACTCAGCATTACTGGTTTTAAGCAATTCAATGATGATGTACTAGGTATAGTTTTCTTCATGTTTTCTGTGCTTGTAGTACATCGAACTTCCTAGATTTGTGGGTTAATATATTTCATTAAATTCAAAATACTTTTAGCCTTTATTTATTCAAATATTTTTTTCTGTCCAACTTCTTTTTCAGGGGCTCCAATTACATATGCATTAGAAGAGTTGAACTTTTTCCTTGGCTCACTGACACCCTGTTAATTTTTTTAGTAGTGTTTTCTTTGTGTTTTATTTTGAATAGTTTCAAATTTACTAATCTTTTCTTCTGCAATATCTAATCTGATGTTAATTTCAACCTGTGTATTTTTCATCTCAGGCATTGTAGTTTCCATCTCTAGATATTTAAAGTGGATCTTTATTATATTTTCCATGTCTATATTTAAATTTTTCAATTTTTGCCTAGTTCTTGTACAAAATACTGTTATAATTACTGCTTTAATATTCTTGTCTATAAATGCTATTGTTTGTCTCATTTCTGAGTCAATTTTGATTGACTATTTTTTTCTCCTGATTATATGTTGTAAGTTCATGTTTCTTTGCATGCTTGGTAACTTTTTATTGGATGTCAGACATTGCAAATTGTACCTTGTTGGGTCCTGGAAATTTCTGTGTTCTTGTAAATATTCTTGAGCTTTGTTCTGGGATGCAGTTAGGTATAAAAGCAGCTTGATCCCTTTGGGTCTTGCTTTCGTCTTTGTTAAGTGAAACCATACCAGTATGTTGTCCGTGGCTAATTTTGCCCCACCACTGAGGTTAACACCCTTCTGAATACTTTCCACAATGCTCCGTGACTATGAGGTTTTTCACCCTGGCTACTGGAAACAGAACTCACTCCCAGTCTATGTGAGCGCTAGGGATGGTTCCCTCTGATCCCTGAGTTATTTCCCTAGCTTTGGAGTTTCTTTGTACATGTGTACTGACCAGTATTGAGCAGAAGATTTGAGAAGGACTATTCACAGTTCTTTGGAGCTCTTTGGGAAGTTCTCTCCTTCCTGGTATTTGTTTCTGTGAACTTTAGACATCTTGGCCTCCCTGGACGCCTACCTCAGGAGGCCTTCAGACTCAGGAACATTGCTGGGCTCCACCTGGGTTTCCTCACCATGCACCATGACTTGGAAACTCTCCATAGGGAATAAGCTGGGGCCATTATAGAACTTACCTCATTTGTTTACCATCTCTTAGAACACTGCCCTTTGTTGTCTGATCGTGTTGAAAACAGTTTTTGCTTATGTTTTGTTTACTTTTTAATTGTTTCAGGTTGACGGATAAATTTGTTCCCTGTTACTCCCTCACTCCACGTGGCCTTTGGTTCCCTCTCTCGGGTTAGGTTGTTGGCATCAAAGATATCAGGAGGAAACATCCACACTTGTCATCTTCCTGTTCAACTCTCAAAGTCTCTCCATAAATTTATGCTCCTCAATAAATTAATAAGGAAATTAACTTTATAATATTTATTATGTGGATTGACACTGCTGATTCACTTGATCTGTTTGTCAGAAGGTCATGTGTGGTGCAGTATATGTGAGGCATTCTGAGGGAGGAAAAATGACTCACTGTGGTGCCTCCACCCATTCTCTTTAGATGATGACTATATTGTAGCTCACATTCTTATAGATATCTAGTTAGGCAGAATGCTGGGATCTACTATCTAGTTTTAACTAAACAAATCTTCTGAAGATGGACAGTTAGCTCAACAGATTTATGCAAAGACACTGTGGACAGGAGATGAGATTAATAATAAAAGCATAAGAAGGTACTAGAAGAAAAGGAAGACATAACACTTTTTCTAGTCCTAGTTTGAGTGTTTTGATCTATAAATACTGTCAACCCTCATTATTCATAAATTCCGTATTTGTGAATTTGTCTACTCACTGAAATTTATTTGTAATCCCCATGTCAATCAATACTCACGGCGCTTTTGTGGTAATTCACAGACATGTGCACAACAGTGAAACAGTTGCATCAATGGACTTGCATGTTGCTAGCTGAAGTCACACAAGGCGACGCTCTGCCCTCTTGCTTCAGTTCTCGTATGTAAGCAAGCGTCTTTTTCGGGGACTATTTAGTGCCATGTTTCTCATATTTTTGTGCTTTTCATTGATCATGTCACTGAAGAGTGGTGCTGAAGTGCTGTCTGTTGTTCCTAAGTGTAAGAAGGCTGTGGTGTGCCTTCAGGAGGCAATTTGTGTTAGAGAAGCTTCCCTCTGGCATGACTTATAGTGCTACTGGCCATAAGTATATTAAATAAGATGTCTTTAAACAGAAGCACATTAAATAAGGCTATGTAATGATTGGGTGATGAAAATATCGTGAGCAAATGTTCACAGGCACCTAACCTTGTATTTCCCCTAAGAACAATGGTTCAGTATTTGCTGATTCATTGTGGTGACTTTATAGAACATAACTATCACAAATAATGAAAACTGACTCTCTATATAAGGAAAACTCCACAAATCTAACCAGATCTTACAAAAAGTGGTCAAAAACAGGAAAATTATCAGGAATATTATTGAAAATTAGATTTACATGCAGTAATGTTAGCAAGTAATTTCACTGTAAAGAATCTTAAGTTACTAATAAGACCATTAATGAGCCTGTTGATACCAAAAAACCGTTTAATAACGAATAATTCAGAACATGAAGAAAATCTCTGTAGAAATGTTTAGAGCGACTCAAATTAATGTCACCTCATTACATTATTTTCCAAAATTTTCTAAACTTAATAATCATTATTTAAAAGTCTCTTAAATTTTTTAATTTAATAACTGAAGACATAAGTATATATTTGTTTTTCACTGTATGGTAAAAAAATATAGCTGAATTACTGCACAAGAACAGTTTTGAAACAAACTGATATACATTTCTTTGGTAGCAAATATTATTGAAAGATGACTAGAAAAAATTGTCAAAGGTATGGAGAAGCATCCCTTAGAATAAATTATGCCATGTGGGAGGTTTGCACTGCAGAAAGGACAAATGTCTAACATGCTCTACCTTATGGTATTCCTTAGTATGATTTCAAAAATAAAATGTAGGAATACTAACATGTTGTGAAACATTGCCGAAATTGTTATAGGAAAAGATGTATTTTTAACAGTAAGTTACTTCTTTAATAAAAAATAGTTCACTAATTATCCCATGTAAAATATTTAAAGGAATGATCAAAATTAACACTTGATTATACATTTTGATTTTATAAAATTATACATTTTCAAGAACAACTGATCTATCATTTGGCAATCATCAGAGTAATAATCATCAGTAGATGTCAAAACTCTGGGTGAACATTTCATGAGGAACAGAATGTTGATATAGTTTCAAAGTATCTCCTCCAAAAATACTATTAAACACAAAAGGAGAAGTAAATAGCAGTTTTACACTAGAGAAACAGGGCAGATACTACCTTAACCAACGGATCTCAGTTAACATCATCAGTAATGGAACAAAAGGACCTCATTTATCTCTTGATAAGATGCACTGAGAAGGACACAGAATCACTTCTGTGGTATTGTTGCCAAAAATGATTCTAAGCATGAGGAAATGAACTCAAATTGCTTGAACTTTCCAAAAATAAGGTCATGGGAGACAAAGGAAGAGTAAGAAACCATCCCAAATTAAAACAGACAAAAGAAGCATGTCAATTAAATGCAGCACGTAATTCTGAATTTGATTCCAACTAAAATTTTGACTTTTATTTTTTGCTAAAAAGGACATTATTGGAATAATTGGTAAAATTTGAATAAAGTTTGTAGATTGGATAGCAGTATTCTATCAGTGTTAAGTTCCTGGTTTTGCCCTGTGGGTTTGTAGGAGAATGCCCTAACTCACAGGAAACATACACTGAACTACGTAGATGTAAAGGAGCGTTGTGCCTACACCTGACCTTCAGATCGTTCATTAAAAACAAATATACATACATACATATTTAGAGAGACTGATAAACCAAATATGATAAAATGATAACAGTTGGGGAATCTATGTGGAGATTATTCAAGGACCCTTTGTACTGTTCTCACAGCTACTTCACAATAAAATGTTACAAAAAGTTAATTTTTCTGTGATGACAACTGTGATTAGTGGCATGCCACTTAGCAGATAGTTTTGGAAAAAATATTGTACTTAATCTGCTCCTATTAGGAAAAGTGCCATTTAAACAATAAGTAATTAAAAGATTTGCATTTTCCTAATTATTAGTGATGTTGAACTTTTTTTGTGTTTGTTGGCCATTTGTATATCTTCCTTTGGAAATTGTTTATTTATGTCCATAATCAAAAATTAAAAAAATAGACGTTGGTGAGGATGCAGTGAAAAGGGAACACTTTTACACTGCTCGTGGAATGTAAACTAGTACAACCACTATAGAAAACAGTGTGGAGATTCCTTAAAGAATTGTAACTAGAGCTACCATTTGACCCAGGAATCCCCCTACTGGACATCTACGCAGAAGAAAAGAAGTCATTATATGAAAAAGATACTTGCACACATATGTTTATAGCAGCACAACTTGCAATTGCAAAGATATAGAACCAGCCCAAATGCCCATCAATGAGTGAATAAAGACATTGTGAAATATATATATATAAACATGGAATACTATTCAGCCATAAAAAGGAACAAAATAATGGCATTTTCAGCAACCTGGATGGAACTGGAGACCATTATTCTAAATCAGGTAACTCAGGAATGGAAAACCAAACATCATATGTTCTCACTCATAAGTGGGAGCTAAGCTATGAGAATCTAAAGGCATAAGAATGATACAGTGGACTTTGGGGACTCGAGGTAAAGAGTGGGAGGAGGGTGAAGGATAAAAGACTACAAATTGGGTATAGGGCATACTGCTTGGGTGATGGGTGCACCAAAATCTCACAAATCACCAGTAAATAACTTACTCATGTAACCAAACACCACCTGTTCCCCAAAAACCTATGGAAATAAAATAAAAAAAAGTAATTAAAAGAATGCTTTTTAAATAGAAACTTTTGCCCACAAAAGAGCATTTTGAGAATGAATGCTTGAAAATGTTTTCATTGTCATGATTCTGCAAAATTTTATGAGTATACTCATCAAGAATACTTGTATCTGCACACTTCAATAAAAACATGAGAATAAAATTTTCTAACCTGTTGCAAAGTCTCTCAAGCATGGTATTTCAGTAGAATTCTGTTCTAGATAACTATCGCTACATAAGAAACCACTCCAAAACTAAGTGGCCTAAAATAACTTATTATTTTTCACAATTTTGGATGTAGACAGGGTTGTCTAGATGGTTCTCATTTGGGGATCTCTTCTACAGCTGCAGTCAGATGGTGAGTGAGACTGAAGTTATCCAACAATCTCTTCACTCTATGTCTGGTATCTGGACTAAGATGACTGCAGCGGCTGGGGCCTGGTCAGTCATCTCTTTTCATCTTTCTCTGCATTTTGTAATACTTATTATTATAGGAAGCCTCAGCAATTTACATCACATTTACATTATATTAGTTATCAGTTATCTAGAGATGATTTAAAGTATACAAAAGGATGAGCATGTGTTATATGTAAATACTATACCATTTTATACAAAGGACTTGAACATCAACTGATTTGGGTTTCTGTGGGGGTCCTGGAACCAATCCCTGGCAGATATCAAGGGATGACTGTACATCCAATTGCGTCTGTTTCTCTGTAGAACACTAACATATAGACAAAAGCCAAAGGCTTCTGATGATCAAGTCTCAGAAGCCACGCAGTATCATTTTTACGATATTCTGTGGCTAAAGTAGTCACTAACCAGCCAAGATTCCAGGGAATGGAAGAACAAACTTCTTATCTCGACAGGGGAGTGGCTTGCATATATAGGAAAGAGATAATGGCAGCCATTCTGAGAACATGCTACCAAACTTTTAAATCTAATTTGTTAAAAATACAAAAAATGTGACATGTTCTGATTGTTGTTGTTTTTTTTTTTTTCTGGAGAGAGAGAGAGAGAGAGAGAGAGAGACAGTCTCTTTCTACCACCCACTCCACTCTGCTGGAGTGCGGTGGTGTGATCATAGCTCACTACAGCCTTGATCTCCTGGGCTCGGGCAATCCTCCTGCTTCAGCCTCCTGAGTAGCTGGACCAACAGGTGTGCGTCATCACACTGGGCTGATTTTAAAATTTTTTTGTAGAGACAAGGTCTCGCTATATTGCCCAGCCTGGTCTCAAACTCTTGAGCTCAAACGATCCTCCTGCCTCAACCTCTCAAAATGCTGGGATTACAGGCATGAGCCATCCCACCCCGCCCTAATTACTTTTTAAGGAAAATACATTGATAAATGGGAAAAAGAACATTTCTAGACAAACTTTTGGAAAATACTTTGACTAATTTGTGGATGAGATTAAAAATGAATATTATGATTTAGAAGCCAATGATGTACTTCTTCCCTTAGAGTTTACCTTTGCCCAGCAATATTTTCAGCTATGATAGACAATAAATTGAACTTAGAACCAAAGTTTCCAATGGCTGTATCAAAAAGGGTAGAGTCAATTTTTTTGAAAAAGGGGAACACATTTGATTATTTTATTCTCACTAAAATATTACTGTTAATAATAGTTTTACTGAAAGAAAAAGCTTTTGAGTATTAATAAGTATCATAAAAGTTACCTAATTTATAGCCTCTCTTTTAATTTCTATTTTTGTATATAGTTTATAATGCGCATAATATATCTGTACAGTTGCATTTTAGAGAGAGGCATCCAACTGTTAGGCTGAGAGCATAGATTCTGGAGCTAGATACCAGGAGTTGAATTCTGGTTCCACTGTTACCTGCTGTGTGACCTTGAACAAGTTACTGGACCTCTCTGTACCTCGGTTTTCTCAACTTCAAATTCAGGGTAATAATAGTGCCTAATCATAGATTATGAGGATTATTTAAGCTAATATAGAGTTTGTCACCGTATTTAGCCATAACTACTACTGTTTAGCAACATCTTTTAAAACAAAAACATGCAGATCGTTTGACCTAACAATTCCATGTCTAGATGTGTACTATAGGGAAATATTCATGCACAAGAATGTCTATTGAAACATCATTTTAATAGTAAAATATTGGAAACCATCTAAATATATAGGAAAAAGTGTGATAAATTGTGGCATATAGAAGGGATGGAATATTTCACAGTAGTCAGGTAAATTTACATATACTGATACAGAAACATCATTAAGATATTAAGTTAAAAATCAAGTTGTGGAATAATGTGTACAACATGATTCTATTTATGTAAAAGACAATCTTGACATTATATATGTCTATATTTGTAGTTGTATTTACATATAAATATTTGTATCTACATATATATTTGAATGTAAATATAAATATTTATATGTGTACATATGTATTAAAAGGGTCTGGAAGGATATGCCACTGATATGGTTTAGATTTGTGTCCCCACCTGAATCTCAGGTTGAATTGTAATCCCCAGTGTTGGAGGAGGGGCTGGCTGGGAGGTGATGGGATCATGGGGTGGATTTCCCCTTGCAGTTCTCATGATGATGAGTGAGTTCTCTTGAGATCTGGTTGTTTAAAAATGTGTAGCACCTCCCCTTTCTCCCTCTTCCTCCTCTCCTGGCTGTGTAACACATGCCTGCTTTTCCTTCACCTTCCACCATGATTGTAAATTTCCTGAGGCCTCCCCAGCCATGCTTCCTGTACGGCCTGCAGAACCATGAGCCAATTAAACTTCTTTTCTTTATACATTTTCTAGTCTCAGACAGTTCTTTATAGCAATGCAAGAATGAATTAACACATGCAAGAATGAATAAACCCTTAGTTTACAGGAGAGTCAGTTCAACATGACTGGATTTTTCTATATTCGTTAATATTTTATAAGGATGCCCCTATATAATGATTATATAATTAAATATATATTTGTCATAGTTTTCAAAAAGAGTGAGTGCCACTTCTCCAGATTGTAAAAGGGAGTCACCAAGCTTGACAGTTAATTACATAATTGTAGTCAGAGTGGAGAAAACAGGCCAGTGGGCTTTCTGTTGTTCTTTCTCAAAAACTGTTTATTTCACTCATAACTTCAATGGAGTTAAGAATATTTTTTTTTCAACGAGCAAAAGATGGAAAGAGATTTTTTGAAAACATTTACAATAGTTAATGGCAAAGGCAGAAAATCTAAGAACTCGTGTGTGTGGTTCCTTTCAAAACTCACCATTGATAATAGTTCATTCAACTAAAAAAAAAAAAAATTTAACAATCACATCCATGGAAGAGAGATTCCTTTTGCTACTGTCAGTTTTTTACTCTTATTTGGTTGAGGCAAAAAAAGTAGGGAGACAAGTATTATGGCAGACTATTAAATCTATATCATATGTTATTCCTAAGTGAGAATCACTTTTCCAAAGTCCTGGGTGTAATCATGTCTTGAAATACAGCTTCACTACATGCCTCGAAGTCATTGGCAGTTCTCCAAAGAGACTAAACAGAACTTCAAATATTATTTCAGGACACTGAGGGAAAAGGAGAGAAGTGAGATTGATTTCATTTTAAACGACTGGAGCCGAGCTCTGTGAGGGCGAGTCTTCTCTGCCTTATTCCTGGGGCTTTTGTTTGCCAATTAGGGAGTATCACCTGGATTCAGAAGTTGGGCTAAACCAAGGCCTCATTGGAACAGAGACGGGGAGGAGACACGCTTCCTTCACAGCTGTCCTTGTGTGTCAGCCCATGTAACAGACGGGAACAGCTGTGCCCCAGCCCACATGTGCCCTCCTGAGAAAACCAGCGCAGATTAGTGACTCCTCACGATTTTAGAAAAGCAACTTGATCCTCTTATGGAAAGTGATGGCGTTTGTGGTTGTTTCATAAGGGTCAGGAGAAGTCTGGGGAGAGACCCCCAGCCTCAAACTCTGTCCTTCAATAGAGTCCAAGCAACCCCAACAAAAACGAAAACCAAATTCCTGAACCAGAGAAGGAAGCACTTCCAATGTGACAGGTGCTCAGGGCTGGGTTTGTGAAGTTTTGCTTTGGGTGCCTGGAAGATGAGAAGAAAACAGAACTCACTTTTCTGCCCGGTTCTGTAGGAAACCACACACACAGAACCAGACACCTAGGAGTGGGCGGATAGTGCTCATGCAAGGGCACCCTGTGTGATGAGCAGAAAGCAGTTGGGTGGGGTGCCCTGCAGGGAGGGAGGCAGGCTTCAAGCCCCCAGCAGCTCAGGCCACCAAGAAAAAGGATCCATAACCAAATGCTTTCATCCTCACCGGTGTCCCTGGTGATTCAGGGGCTCTTCTTCCTCGTGGAGATCATGGAAGGCATCTAACATGCCCGAGATGAAAGAGTATCCCTGCTAATATTAAGTTCCTTAATATTATTGGCTTAATAATAAGCCAAGTTAACTGAAACACTGGATAGGTTTACCTCATCCAAACATAAAGGGACCACTATGATAAAGCCCTGGGATTGGACATTAAGGATTATTTCTGTGCTTTGTAGCTTGTTTTTATTGATTTGGGGGTTTTATTAGGCATACAGTCCAGACTCCCTCCCATCCCCCACTTTTCCTCTGGGCAGCCACTTCTTGTTACCTGTCCTTTGAAGTTTCTTAATGCATATCCAAACAGATACATATAGATCATTGTCTCTCCTTTTATTTATTATATGGTAGCAAGGTATAGAGAGAGTTTCAGTTTTTTACAGTTTTGTAACTTTCCATTGTATGACGTATAAGAATTAATTTAATCAGCATCTTATTGATGGACATTAAATTTTTTGTAGTCCTTTGTGATTACCAACAATGCAGCCAGGAATAACACTCCACTTACGTCATTTCACTCATATGCAAGTTTCCTATATGATAAATTTCTAAAAGTAGAATTACAGGGCCAAATGGCATGTGGATTTCAGTGATTCAACCAAATCGTTCTAGATGCCCACAAGGAATCTATGAGAATTTTCCACATTCTCATAGCGTATATTCACACTTTGAGTTTTGCCATTCTGGCAGGTAAAAAGCAGTATCTCAGTGTAATTTTAATTTTGATCTTTCTTACATGAGTGAGGCTGAACATATTTTTATGTGGGTAAGAGTTATCTACATTTCCGTTTCCGTAAACGCTTCATATCCTTTGCCCATTTTCTGAGTTGCTGCTCTTTCCTTCTGAATCTAGTAATTTTAAAACTGGTTATTGTATTTTTCACTTTTAAAATTTCCATTTGGTTCTTCCTTACATTTTGTATTTCTCTGCTGTGACTTTCCACGTTGTCATTTGTTTCGAACATTCATACTTGCTTTAAAATCAGTGCATTCGTATAATAGCTGCTTTATGATTCTTGCTGGATAGTTTCAACATCTGTGTAATCTCAGTGCTTACAGTTGCCTTTTCTCTTTCAAGTTGAGATTTTTATGGTTCTCAGTGTGATGAGATTTTGGATTGCATCCTAGACATTTTCAGTAGTATGTTATATTATTCCGGTTCCTATTTAAATCGTTGATTTTAGTAGGCACTTGACCTGTTTAAGTTCAGAATGCTTGTTCCGGTTCACTTTGTGAGTTGTGGCTCAAAAGTCATTTCATTTTCAAAGCCTTTAGAGTGTTATTTCAATCTGCCCCACGTGGGTGCTACCCTGAGGCTAATCTGAAACCCGGGCAGTGGTTCAGCTTTTCTGACCCTTGAAACTTTTTGCTGTGTTGTTTCTTGTCTGTTTTGTGCATGGGGCACTCAGAGTTCTACCCAGGATTTCATATACAAATTTAGAAAACTGCTTTCTCCAGTTCTCTCCTCCACATAGTCCTCCCCCAGCCTCTAGTTAGGAGTGGGAGGGGTATGGTCATGTTACTGCAGGAGGAGGAATAGATGAGTGGGCTTCATCCACAACACCCCCCCAGCAGCACATGGTGGCAGGGGGAGGGGTTAGCCAGCACAAAAGGGCAGATGTGGTCAAAATGTTTTTGCTCTGCTGGAAACACTGGTCATTTGGCTAAAAAGAGTTTTCTTAGGATTTTAAAATTTGTGCCCATCTGCGTTTCTGGGTTATAGGCATTGCCAGAGCTCACACTGCCATAAACGGCAACAAAAAATTAGTGAACAAAAGAAAACAAACACATAAACAACACACAAGTCTCTCCCTGCTACATGATGCCTTGAGTATGGAGGAAATCGCCAGTTTTTATTTCTTTTTCCAACTTCGGAGTCTTCTGTGGGTTGCTTTGTGAATTTTGTCCAGAGCTTTTTGTTATTGTTAGTAGGAAGAATAGGGCGGAACGTGCTTAGTCCATTTAGTCTAGAAACCAAGTTGTGGAGATCTACTCACTTCTTATGGAACTGTCCCCCAGAATCTACTCCGTACCTGCCCTCCCTTCCTGCTGCCTGAAAACCCCAGCAGGTCATTTCTCCATGCCTGGGTCTGGATCATGGCCAGTGACGCTTTCTGACCCCACCTCCCCATGCCTCAGGGGTCACACGGTCTGCGAATTCAGGCTCCACATCTCATCTAGCAAAGAGGTGAAGTTTTGCACGCTCTATAAACCATGTTACCGCTATACACCATGCTTATCTAGGTAGTAACTGCTGATGCAGTCACCACACTTACCTCCTGAGGACAAACACTAATGCTCAGAGGCAGTGCCATTGAAGCCATAAGAAGGAAATACTTTCATAACCGCCTCATCATATTCAAAGTTTCCTCCCCCACTAAGCAGTCAGATTTCACATTATTATGCCCTTTCTCATATCCGCTTCCAAATTATGCTGCCTCAAGCCTGCCAGCCGAAGAAAGGCCCCTGTTCCCGAGCCAGCTGTGTCTCAGACACTTGCCTACCTGCCAAGGCTTGAAGACTACCTCTGCAGGGGTAATTAATTCTGTTCTCAGTCAAGGGCTTTCACATGAATCTGTTTCTGGTTCTTTTTATTTATAGGTTATTTTATACTCACAACTCTCTCTCTTTAACAGACAAAAAACAGTATGAAAACAACATCAGCAACAAGAACAAATGAATAAATAAAAACTCCCTGCATCCTGCTGCTCTGCTCTGATTACCACCATCTCTTCTTTCCTTTCCAGACAAGCTTCTTGGAATGGTAATCAATGAGTCCTCATATCCTCCCTGAGATTCATATCCCATCTCAGCTTTGTTCAACTCTCACGACTTCGTTAAAAGTTCATTAAGGCCTTCAACAAACGGAATATTGCCAACTCTAGAGGGTACTTGCTAGTCCCCCCAAATCCTCGCCCTTTCTCAATACTCTCAGCTCTTCTGCTTCTGTGATAGTCCTCTCTTTTTCCTCCCCCTTCTCTAATAGTTTTTTATCTTCTTCATGAATTTCTCAGCAGCCCATCATCCCTTCCACAGGAATGTTAATAAGATGATGCTGACGATGATGATAACCCACCCCAGTATGTACTGAGCTCTTATGCCAGGTTCTAGGCCAGGTAGTTGGAATGCATCATAACATTTAATTCTCATAAAAATCCATTTTTGGAATGTGGAAACTGAGAAATGTCAGGTTATTTGCCCAAGTTTAGGCAGCTATTCCATGGCAGAGGATTTAGGTATAGGTTTACTAAAGAGATTCATCTTTGGCCTGTTTCACAGTTCACTTTGCATCTTCTCCTTGAATCATTTTGGCTATTTTCATGGTCTTTCCCAACTGACATCTATTAAAAGGATTTTCCAATCTGTGTTTTCAACTCCTAATCAGACTTTCTCCTGAACTTGTCAATCTGGATATCCTCTACTGTATTAGTCAGGGTTTTTCAGAGAAACAGAACCTATAGGATAGATAGGTATATCAAAAAAATAAATTTATTATAGGAACTAGCTCATGTCTGATGGTAGTTGCAAGTTCAACAGACGATCTGCTGTCTGCATACTGGAGAACCAGGGAAACCAATGATGTAATTCAGTCTAAGCCCAAAGGCCAGCAAATCAGGAGGTTAGTGGTAAAAGTTCCAGTCTAAGTCCAAAAACCTGAGAACCAGGAGTGCTGATATCTGAGGGTAGGAGAAGATGGATGTCTCAGCTCAAGCAGAGACAGAGAGAGAGAATTTGCTCTTCTTTTGCTTTTTTGTTCTATTTAGGTACTCAAATAATTGGATGATGCCCACACACACTGGTGAGGGTGGATCTTCTTTGTGCAGTTTTCTGATTCAAATGTTAATCTCTTCTGAGACCCCTGCACAAACACATCCAGAAATAATGTTTTACCAGTGATCTGGGCATCCCATAGTCCAGTCGACACACAAAATTAACCATTCACTTAGAAACCTCATAGAACTCATAATATTCCCTCCTCTATGCCACCTGATCCTTCTGCCGTGTTCTGGGTCTTTGTGATTGAGATAGCTAGCTTCCACCCAGTTGTACAGGGGACACACAAAACATTTTTGACTCCTCCTCTCTCCTTTGCCCTTCACTTATCATAAAGCCTATTGATTTTATTTCCTGTTTCTAGAATCCAGCTTTACTTCTCACCCCAACTAGTAGTCTCAGGCTCAGGTTCTCATATCTTCTCTTTTGGTTATAGCAATGAATTCCTACAAAGTCTTCCTACTTTCATTTTATCTTTTTTTAAGTCAGTAAGCTTCACTTAAAGTGTCTTCCCTCTTCCATTCCTTCCCCCTAAAACACCCAAAACATAAACATGGCAATTTGGGTTATCTATTGCTATGTAACAATCCACATGAAAACTTGGAAGTCTAAGATAATTTATGATTATCTCTCCAATTCTGTGGGTTGATAAGGGGCAGTCCTCAGTTGGGGTATTTGATGCAGTTGCATTCAGATGGTGGTTTGGAATGGAGTCATCTAAAGGCCTGACTTAGCTAGATGTTCACAATAGCAATGCACAAGGTGGTTTTGGCTGGGAGCTCAGCTGGGATGACTGACCAGAGCACCTACATGTGGCATCTCCATGGGGTTTAGACTCTGACCGCATGGCAGTTTGCTTCTAAGAGGAGATATCATGTTCCAAGAGCAAGTATTCTGAGAGAACTAGGCAGAAGCTGCAGGACTTCTTAAGACCTCTTCTTAGAATGTCACTTCTGTTATCTTCCCTTAGCCAAGCAGTTGCTTAGGCCAGCCTAAACTCAAGAGGAGAAAAATTAAAGCCTACCTTTTAATGCAATGAGCAATACACATGTACAGAGAGGAAAGCCAGTGAGGCGATTATCTTGGAGACTATCTACCTCAATGACCATATCATTTTCATGTGTCTAACTCCTGAATTGCTCCCCAATCACTGGGACATGAAGTCTAAGCTTCCTACAGTACAATGCATAGACTTTCTAGGGTTTGCAACACTGACTTCCCCAACATCTTTTCCTTCCACTCCCAGCCCTCCGCATGTATTGCTTATACATCTCTCTATCCCGCCCCTGCCATAGACCTTCGTGGTTATTCCCTCTCCCCACCCACCCTAATATCCTTGCTAATCCTTCTTTTCTTAGTCAACTTCTATTTCATCCTTTAAGGCCACTTAGACACCACATCCTCCAGGAAGCTCTCCTGGAATCCCACCTTGGGTAGGGTGAGCCACTTTTGTGGCTTCTATTGCACCCTGAGTGCACTTATCATAATGCTTGTTATAATACTTGTGTTGATATTATACATTCATGTTTCTCTTTCCCTTCACACCCCTAGAGGGTTAGCCCCTTGAAGGCAGGAGCCATATCCCATCCATCTTTGTACCTTTGGTGCACTTTGGTGTGATAGCTTTGCAACATGTCAACTTACCTAGACAGAACTACACTTCCCAGAATTCCCTCCCCTGCATGTTTCTGGTTAGAGGGAGCCACAAAAGAGCCTCCTGTGGGACATGTGAAGGTTGGAGGTGAAGCAGCAGCCTTTTTTGTAGCTCACACATATGCTGCTTGTTGCTGGTGTGGGACAGCAGGCCCCTTGTTGTCCTGCTTCGGCCTCTTGGCTCCTGTGATGAAGGGCACAAGCTCTTCCTGTAGGACACCCATACCATCAAAGTCAGAGGCAGCAAGAATTGGCATGAGTCTCAGTCCATCCTCATGGGTTCCAGCTTGTGCCCATGGGCTCCATCTTGTCCTTGCTTCCCCACTGCCTGCCTTGTGGACAATGGCCTTACAGAGATTGCTTAGCAAGAACTCATCATTTTGTAAGGTACAAATCCCCGTAACAAAGATACACACACACACACACATAGGTATATATGTATATGTGTGTGTATAAGTGTGTGTCTGTGTATTTGACATGCATACATAAAACATATATTACCTCCTAGTGATTCTGCTCCTGATTGAACTATGACTGACATAGATGAGAGGGTTTATCAGGGAAAATTTGAGACATGTCAAAAACAATGACAAATCACCTGCTTTTTAAATAATAGTTGCATAATAATATTACAACTAATCATATCTCCATGCCGTCTCTTCACCATCCCACAGGACAGGGTTCAAGGCTGGGTTGGAGGCTGGCTCTATCACTTTCTAGCTATGTTCGTTGGGCAAACTCCAAACCTCAGTTTCATCATCTGTAAAATGTAAGAAACAATTGTGTCTACCTCATGGGTTCATGGAGGATTAGAGATAATACACTTGAAATTCTTAGTATGTACCTAACATGTAATTAATGTTTAAGCCAAGTTGGCTAATATTAATTGTATAAAATACATAACTACTTGCAGATAGCGCATTTGTCCCTATAATAATTTATATTCCATCCACGTACATTTACACAATAATTCAGAAACTGCATTTGTGTTACTGAAGTGCAGAGATTATAGTACACTTCAGAGGTCATGAGTATAAATAGTGTTATACTGTTTCTAATCATTTATGGGTTAAAATGTTTATAATAATAACATATCTCAAAAATTAATAAAAGTATAAGATTAAAATTATGTAGTCTACTTGCTTGTATTGATGGCATAAACCCAGAATGATGTAACTCCTTCATTCCTTTGGCTCTTTCAGAGATCTTCCTTCAGCCTGAGAGTTTTAAACTCTTCCTTCTTTAAAAACTGAATCAGGTCGGGTGTGGTGGTGGCTCATCCCTGTAATCCCAGCACTTTGAAAGGCAGACGTGGGTGGATCACTTGAGGTCAGGAGTTCAAGATCAGCCTGGCCAATATGGTGAAACCCTGTCTCTACTAAAAATACAGAACAATTAGCTGGGCATGGTGGCGCATGCCTGTAATCCCAGCTACTCTGGAGGCTGAGGCAGAAGGGTCACTTGAAGGCAGGAGGCAGAGGCTGCAGTGAGCTGAGATCATGCTACTGCACTCCAGCCTGGGTGACAGAGGGAGAGTCCATCTCAAACAAACAACAACCACAAAAAACAAGCCTGAATCTATCTATATATTTGAAACAGCTTTATAAATTCTAAATCATACATTTGACTGTCCTTTTCACTTTATCTTTTTAGAGTCATTTCAGAAGGTAGGCGTAGCCATGGCATTTAGAACCGGTTTTAATATGGATCCATCTAGAAGGCTTCCAAGATCCCACTAAAATCTTAACAAAATGAGGAAATGAAGACAGTTTTTAGAAGTCCCATTGGCTCTCAGGGACAGGGCTTGCAGGAATGTGCAAGACAGAGGGTGAGAGAATGACTTAGGATGATGTGACTTTTCTATTCATTTTGCCTTTTGGAACATTTAATTTTTCTGAGCTCTCTTTGTTTATGAATTGAAAATGCTTTTGTTTATTAAGTTAGTTAAATTATTTTAAGAACATAAACAATGCGAGATAAGGGACTCAAACATTGTGAGCCTCTCTGTCTCTCTCTGTGCTAACAAACGGTTGGTGTCATAATAAAACAAGTATATTTCTAAATAAGGCAAAAACGCCCGGGTCCTGTGTGATGAAGCAAGAAGCCAGACAGAGCTTCCTACTGTTTCTCCTGCCCCTGACGCACACTGGGACCCTCCGAAACCCAGCGTTATATGACAGAGACCAAAAGTTAGTTCCTAGACAACAATGGACAATGTCTTGATATTTGCTTATCACCCCTCAGCGACTGGGTAAGGCTCTAGATTGTGAGAACTCAAAGCAGAGCTTTCCCATATCTGCCTTAGACCGTAACAGTCTGGATATATACATGTTCTTACCCTACTACCCTATACATGTCTTGAGAGCAAACCACAGCCTATTCCCACTTGTCATATAGGAGGCATTAAAAATCAATTATATTCTATAGAATAGAGAAACAATTTGAATTTTTTCACAAATTAAACTTCAGTTCAAATATAATGTTATATACTTCAAATATTGAGATTAAGCAAACTAAAGCCTCACCCAGTCCTTTTTCAGTACCCTTAAATGAGTTTCTGGGAGGCTCCAGAAACTTGTCTTAAAGATAAAGGATGAGATAAAAATGTTTGCATTTCTAAATGCTGTTTCCTGAGGAACTCAATGTAATAGGGTTCAAGAAGATGGGGAGTATATCTTGAGTCACAGACAGAACATGTTCGTTGTCAGTGTTGGGCTCAGCATGTGACTGACGGGTGCTGATCCTGGTTCTTACAGTCCCCAGATTCTGAGAGCCACCTGGCACAAGGGACATCCTCCTACGCTGCAGATGGCCAAGGGCAGGTCAGAGGGCCTGATGTGCTCTTGACTCTTTCTTGCCTCTATCTCCAGCCTTCCCATACATGGGGTTCCTTCCATTACCTGTATCACCACAGCGCCTATGAATTCCCAGTAAGCTTTCTGTTTAAAATGTAGACACACTCAACTTCTAGGAGCTCATGGAAGATGGGTGGGTATACATTTTTAGGAATGAGAACGGAACTAGTATTTCAGTTCCTATCCTGAAGCATGCATCATCCTCAAATTGAAAAGAAAGTGGATAAAGTTAGAACATGTTCACTGTCTTTGAGGAACTGATGGTCTCATGGAAAGACAGCACGTCCTATCTTGAACTGTGGATTTGTCTTGAGAGCAAATGTGATGTCTCTCAAGGGGCAAGAGTAGGGTTCTCATAATGCCTAGAATCATTGATCATTGTGATCATGTGATCATGATGCACAAAACAGTCTGGACTGTTCTTCTTAAGTTTCAAGTAAATTTCAAAGATACAAGGAAACTCATGTGTCATGATCTCGAAAATAAAATTTGGAGACGAAGAATGATTGCTTTCTGCTCTTAGAGGAGGAACAGGTGACAGGAAGCAATGTCACTGGAAGTGGGGTTTCCTCTTTTGTGAAATCCACATACTGCCATTTGTTTCCTGTGTTTTGTCAGTAGCTTGTGGAGGAGAATGAGCGGAGGTATGCTTTATTGCATCTGAGCCACAACTTTATGAAGACACAGCTGTGTTCTTGCTGTTCACCTTTCATTATTACTTCCAAGGAGTTCACTGCTGGCTATGATACATCACAACATTGATAACAGATGCAACCTCTGACAAGTTTAGTTGTAGCCAGTGCGACCGGCATTCTAGATGGTTTGATTTGTGTCCATAGCTTCTTGTTTGGATGATAGATTATACAGACACCCAATACGTAGTTAGAGAGCTCACTTTTTTCACATGATTTCAGTTGGGTGATTTTGTTAATGAGTATTCAGTTTTTCACACATAAACTCCCAGTATGAAGCTACTCCACGTTTATTGCTTTGCATGGTACTACAAAACTGCATTTGTTGTGCTTTCTCAGTTTTTAATCAGAAACCCTTCTTTGAGACATAAACATTGCATGTTTTCACTCCGTTTTAAAAAACAAATTAAGCAGATACTCATTTATGAAGGTACTTCAGGTAAAAGACAGGAAAGGCTCCCAAAAGGGATGTGTGGGGGCCACTTTTGAGGGCTGTCTTTCATGTCCATCTCAGCCATCCCTCAGGAATTTCTATTTTCTTTCTGATGCTGCCCAAGTGGCAATCCCACCCTGTCCCCTGTCCCTGACCTTGGACATGGGGAGCAGCACTGTCCCAGGGAGGGGCAGACAGAAGAAGGGAAGATGGTGAGCCCAGTCACTCCTCAGCCCCATGGGGTTTCCTCAGCAACATCTCACCCCACACTATCCTCTCTCCTTGCTCCTCTGCTCCAGAGAGGATGGTTTCCATGTGCTGCTTCTCTGCCATCTTTCTTTCCTCTTATTTCTTTCATTATGAAACCAAAGTGCTAGAGGGATCGGGGACTATGGGGGACCCACGAAATCCCATGTTCATGAAGATGGAAGAGAATGCTGGTGGGAGGGGGGCTGAGGCCTACAGAGATGGGCATGGAAAGCTGCTGCCTTAGTCATCTGAGGCTGCTCTAACAGGATACCACACACTGGGTGGCTAATAAGCAACAGATGTTTATTCCCACAGTTCTGGAGGCTGGGAAGTCCAAGAGCAAGGCACCAGCAGATCCAACATCTGGTGAGGGTCTGTTTCCTGGTTTGTATAGAAGGTGCCTTCTCCCTGTGTCCTCATATGGTGGGAAGGGCAAGGCAGCTCTCTGGGGCCTCTTTTATAAGGGCACTGATCCCACTCATGAGGACTTTCACGCCCTAATCATTTCCCAAAGACCCCACCTCCTAATACCATCACATTCAGACTGCAGCAGCCTCCTCTTCATTCTCAAAACCTCCCTCAGTAACAACCTTCGTTTTGAAAGGATTTCAAGGCAGAGATTCTGATACCTACTGGAGCTTTTATCCTGTTTTTCAGAGGTTTGAGAGGGTTGACAACAGCTGTGGCTGGAATAAGAGGAGTTAATGGTAATAGAAAGGAAGTTGACACCTGAGGAGGAGAGTTGGGGTCACAGGATAAAGTGCCTCCAAGGTTTCTATCAGTGGGAAAGCTGACTGGCTAACCCAGGCTGCTTGGAACCCCCTGTCTATGCCATTCTGCCTTCCTCGAAACTTGGCGGGTCCTCATCCAGACTCCATTCCTGCATTGCCTCTCCTGGTCTCCATTAAGATGCAGCCTTCCCGAGGACAAGGGAACTGCTGGGTGACTTAGACAGTGAGGCCCTTTGCTGCTCATCACAACCAGCATCTCTGGAACCACAGAAACGCAGCCTGGGATCAGGCGGAGGCAGACATTACTTATGGATGAAGGCAAGGGGTAGGGAGAGGGTCTACGTGTAAAACTGACACCTAACCACCACACAGGACTATCCCAGTCAGGATAAAAGGGGAGGCTATTTAAGCATCAGAACGTGCTCCCTAGACCCCAGAGCCTGCCCAGAATGTCGGGGGCCGCCACCTGCTTGCCTGCGAGGCCTCCATGCTCTCGGGTGCTCATGTTCCCATCTGCTTGCTGCAGCACTAATGAAAAAACTCGACTGCCAGGCATGCTTGGAGGAATAACTCATGAAACAGATTGTAAAGCCTGGGCCCATGACTTGCTCTTTTGGGACTTGGCACTTACGTCTGTTTTTCCATTTGCACAGACTGAGCAGGAGGCCAGGCCTCCCCGCCCGGGCCTTGGGAGCGAGGCGCCTCTCCTCTGTCCGCCAGTTCTCCCACTCGGCCCCCACACCCCCAGGGGGAGATGCAGGGGAGCTGTGCTGACGCCGAGGCCGCGCCTGCTCCACATTCCAAGCGGGACACGGCCTGAGTCCCGCGGGCCCTGCCCGGAGGCCCCTGGGTGTGAATCTGTTTCTCCCCACTCGCCGGCTCCCGCGCCGCCTTCAGGCTTTTTTTCTCGCTCTCTCGCCATTCCCCGGGCAGCGTCTGCGATTCAGTGCGCGGACATTTCCGGCTGGCGGGGGATGGGACGGCGGCCAGCCCGTTCCCGTTCCCGTTCCCGTTCCCGCCCGGCTGCAGGCGCAGCTGCGATGACTTCATGACTCTGCAATGGCCGCGGGGCCGGGAAACAGGGCCGGGATTGTATTAACGGGCTGGAAAGTAGCAAGTGTGAAAGACACCCGTGGCAGACTCCACCTCCTGCCTTACTAAAAATTGCTCTTATCTCCGGCAAAAACTCCCTGAGTTGCTTTTCCCCCTCCTGGCAGCCCTGGAAGGAAGGCCGCTGTGGAAAACGTGTCCTCCTCAGGCCTGAGTCCCCTGGGCCCTCCTCAGCCAGGATCAATGTAGAGGGAATGCCAAATACTCAACCGCCTTTAGGTGGGATTTTAGGTTTCAGGGGAAATAATGAAATTTTGCATTCGAATCTGAAAATGAGTGTGTCAGCCTGTGCGTGGTTGGGTGAAGAAATGGCCCTGTTTCTCCCATTAGCTTGTCCTACCACCCCGGGGAGAGCCTGACCCAGTGAGGTGGCCACAAGACCCTAAGAGTCTTGCTCCACTGAGGTCCAGATGGCGGAGAACCGAGACCCAGGCACCACGTGACTTGGTTGTCAAGATGCCTGACATTTCAGTGTGGTGACAATGGACCGGGCGTGCCTGGGTGAGAGGAACATGTGGACGTGGATTGTCAGATATGACTATGTGCATGGTGTTGTTGCTTGTGATGGCGGAAAATTGGAGCAACCTAAATGTCTATCAACAGGAAATCAAACAGGGAATAAGTAGAGTGTGCTGTATTTATAGGATGGAATTGTATACAGCAGTTAAAATAAATGAAAGTGATCTAGTTGAACTGGCCTGGGATAAGGCTCAAAAAAAAAAAAAATGTGCAATTTGCAGAATGAAACGGCAGTATGAAACCATTTATGTAAGAAAAGAATGAGGGCAAGAGAGAGAGAAAGAATAAAAGAAAAACAAGAAAAACCCTCATGAAACAATACTGTTTTCTGTGCTGCACTATAGGCTATATATAAAAGGACTGCAAGCCTAAATCCCCAAACCCCAGACTATCCAAGGGGAGGGTTCAGAGGGATAGAAATTGGAGAATGTGGTCAAAAGGCATTTTTGAGTAAATGTCCTAATATTTCAGAAAGAGAGTGAATTCAGTTATTTCTTATGTAATTAAAAATTCATTACAAAATAGGGGAAAATGAGGAGTTAGTGGTTTACAAACTTCGTCCATCCAGATTGAGCAGATGTGGAGCTTTGCCATTGACTTATTTGTGAGTAATTAGTGGTTTCAGTTTTTTTTTCTTTTCTTTTGCTGAGATGTAGCAAATTGATATAATTAAAAGGGTGAGACAAGGTATGTGTGAGTGTGTGTTCATAAATCAACAGGTGACTGTGTTAAGTAACCCTCAAGAGAGTCCTTTTCCAAGTAGTTAGTCTGTCATACGTGGCCTTGCTGAGCTGCAGGGTCATCATCCTGTCAGGCCAAACACGGGGCTGCAGCATTTATTGCTCTAATTGTGCTGTTTAGAAACGGGTGGGGCACAAGGGCTAGGGAGCCCTGATCTGTTTCTTGGAGTCCTGCCATCTCCCTTTGTACCTTCCAGTTGGAAAATCTCGCAGGTAGACATCAATTAGCAATGCAAACACCATGTTGGAAATTCACTTTATTTGGGGGCTTGTGGGGGGCCTCAGGTAAGTGAATAATGTAGCTAAGCATTCTGCAAACCCATAGGTAGTAATTACTATAGACAGAGATTTTGAAATATGGATGAAGCTTGTGTGTGTGTGTGTGTGTGTGTGTGTGTGTGTGTGTAGAATAATACAAAATTTTAAAATTATTTTAAAAACATTCTTTTATTGAAGGAGAACATTTCAACTTAGAAAATAAATTATAAACTTATTAGGAAATAGCTTGCTTATTATGTTTTAGAATCAGTATGATTAATACTAGTTGTTTTCAAAATAATCTTTTCCCTAACTGTAATAGTTATATTCTCATTGTAGAAAACTCAGTAGTTAAAGTATAAACAACACAATTAAAAGCAAACAAAAATGAAGCAGTAGCTAACTCCTGATGGTTGAATTATGGATGTTTTCTTTTAGACTTTTCTATTATTAATATAACAAAATCTCCATCCTACTGGCGATATTACTTTGTAGTCTGTTTTTATCATACTGTTAATATCTGAGAGGCCACCAATCCAGAAGTTTTCCTGTACCCTGTTCTAGTCAGTTTCCTACCCACCCCAGGCATGGGTGGCCACTGGTCTGATTTTTATCACTATCGTGTTGCCTTTTTCAGAACGTGATATGAATGGCATCATACAGTATGTAGCCCTTTGTGACAAGCTTCTTTCATTTATCATAATGCTTTTGAGAGTCTTCTATGTTGTTTCAAATATCAGAAGTTCTTTTATTGCTGAATATTGTATGGGCATATTACAATTTGTTTATCATTTGCGGGGATTTGCTGAACATTTAGATCTAGTCTGTGGGTCAAAGTCTGTCACCTGTTTTGGAATACTCTTGGACATTATTTCTTCAAATAATGCTCTGCCCCATCTCAGCCTGTCCTCTCCTTCTGGGACTTAAGTTGCAGCTGCGCTAGGGAGCATTTGATTGGGTTCCCTATATCTCTTATGTTCTATTTTGTTCTTTTCATTTTTTTCTCTTGGTGCATCAGTTGGATCTTTTCTGTAGATTTCAACTACACTGTGTTTTTTCTTTCAGATCCTTGAATATTTCTGATGCTATTGCTATGAGGCTGGTGCAAATAGAATCTGAAACTTTACTTCCATCCCTTTTTTTGCCTAGTTAATTCTTAGTCATCATCTAGATTTTGCTTCCCCAGGAATGCCTTCTCTGACCTCCAAGATGAAGCCAGATGACAGCCCCTCAAAGTACTAAGCCTCTTTCCTCTTGAACACTAACCAAAGTTGCAGAATGTGTCTGCGTTCCTCTCTAGACCGTAAGTTTTACAGGGCAGATGTTGGTCTACTTTTCGTTTATTGTTGTTTCCCCATCTGTAGCCTGGTTCCTGAAACATAGTAAGATCCTAATATTTTTGAAATGTTCCCCCTTCAGGTAGTTGGGGGTCGGCCTCCTGAGATTCTTGAGGTAACCTCATCATAGCTCTGGGTATCTCATCTATGCCTTTGCACCAAGCATCCCACGCTTGGTGATGGTCTTCACAGAAATGTCTACTGCGTATGGCCTCAGTTGACTTCAGAGATGGAAGATCAAACCACTGCAAGAAGGGCATGATCAGAGACATTTCTGCCATAGTATGGTTAGAATACCAAGCTGAAAACAGAACATAGGCTCGATCATAACTGTAGTGGACAACCCTCAGACTCATGGGGAACTGTTGGCTCTTTTGGCTGAATTCTTGGTTATAAACTTCTAATTTTGCGGTTGACCTAGAAATTCTCATTTCTGGGAAATGACTGAGCCAATTCTCTATTCTCCTAGTTTGCAAAGGAGCTTCTGTTGTTTCCGACTAACATTAACTTGCCACACTGGCTTACTTTCACTCTTATTCTCTAGGGAAAGAAGGTTCTTCTCTCCTCTCCTCTCCTCCCCTCCCCTCCCCTCCCCTCCCCTCTCCTCCCCTTTCCTTTCCTTTCTCTCCCCTTCCCTTCCCTTTCCTTCCTTCCTTCTTTTTTCCTTTTCCTTTCCCCTTTCTTTCTATATGTTCTTCCCTGAGGAAGACAAAAATTTGTAACTTCCTTTCCCTGAGGAAGACAAAAATACATAACTGCATACAGTATAATTAGAATTTCAACCAAAGGAGCCTCATTAATGCACTTCAGAGGACATTCATTTTGCACTGGGCAAGTAGATGAGTTCAGTGTCCTATATAATATATCACAATGCACAGGACATTTTTCTGGAACAAATGTATATAGAAATCTATGAATCTGTAGATAATAGCAGTAGTAAGAAGATCTAAATGAGAATATAGGTACTATCTCATTTAATCCTCATATGTATCAGAACATAAGGCATTGTTACTAATTTATAGAGACATGAATTTAAGTACAAGGACTGTAAGTTGCAGGCGTCAACTAATGGTGAAACTGGGAAAGATGCTCAGTGCAGAACCCCTGCATAAGACTAAGATGAGAGGAAAAACATGAAGGCTATAGATAGTGCTTCTTTAATTTACATTCACTCTTGTTTTTAGGGAAATTGTACTTTCAGCAAATTTAACTAGCTAATGCATGGTTCTGATCAAATTTTCAACCTCCACTACCTGAAACCTTCCAGTAGCTCTTTATTGTCTAACCAAAGCCAAGCAAGTTTGCATGTCATGAGTTTTCCCAGAAACTTCTCATCGTTTTCTACATGCCCTGGCACATTGAGAATTTCAAAAGGGGTTAGTTTATCAAACTTATTTTCCTACAGAGCATCTTTTCTCCTGGAGCATCTTTCAGTTTCCCAGTGATCTTGGGAAATGCAACATAGAAAATAAAATTTAAGTATCTAAGTCTTGTTCTTCGTTTCTTAGTTTATACCTTTCTGGCCATCTCAAAGTTTTGCAAGGGCCAGATAGGGAATGTAAATGAAAGAAGCCAGGAGAAATGAAATGATGGGTGATAATTTCCTTCCATAGTAAGAGGAGGGGAGTGGCCTACTAGAAAGTATTATGCTTGTTGAAAGGAGAGAACTGCTGAATGTCATGTGAAATACAGCCTCAGAATTGCCAGGCAGTTTGATACTCTAAGTGAATTTGGAAACTTGAATTTTGATCTATACTATCATTACTTTTAAAGGATGGCAACTAGTTCAGATTTAAAACTGTCTGCGGGTGAACACTGTGTGAGCCAAGCATGACCCGTCTACAAGCTGAATTTGGCTTAAAGACAGCCAGTTTGTGACTTTTCTACATGATGGTATCTTGGCTACTTTTTCCTGCTTTATCTCTAAAATGACACAAAATTGTTGAATATAAACTTCTTATTTTAGGGAGAAGTATACCAATTTTTTCTATTCATTTTTCAGGGTAAATGTCTGTCACACACCCACCCCTTTCTATATATACATGTATGCAAATATAAACCAGTCACACCCATTTTTTTTCTAATGGAATTTTATTTTATTTTTTTATTATTGAAATTTTTTTTCTTTTTTATTATACTTTAAGTTCTAGGGTACATATGCACAACGTGCAGGTTTGTTACATATGTATACATATGCCATGTTGGTGTGCTGCACCCATTAACTCGTCATTTACATTAAGTATATCTCCTAATGCTATCCTTCCCCCCTCCCCCACCCCACAACAGGCCCCGGTGTGTGATATTCTCCTTCCTGTGTCCAAGTGTTCTCATTGTTCAATTCCCACCTATGAGTGAGAACATGCGGTGTTTGGTTTTCTGTTCTTGTGATAGTTTGCTGAGAATGATGGTTTCCAGCTGCATCCATGTCCCTACAAAGGACATGAACTCATCCTTTTTTATGGCTGCATAGTATTCCATGGTGTATATGTGCCACATTTTCTTAATCCAGTCTGTCATTGATGGACATTTGGGTTGGTTCCAAGTCTTTGCTATTGTGAATAGTGCCACAATAAACATAC
>NW_016822092.1:72041-111871 GCF_001698545.2 Rhinopithecus bieti | reverse complement strand
GGGCATCTTTGAGCCCTCCATCACTTGGGCATCTTTGAGCCCTCCATCACTTGGGCATCTTTGAGCCCTCCATCACTTGGGCATCTTTGAGCCCTCCATCACTTGGGCATCTTTGAGCCCTCCATCACTTGGGCATCTTTGAGCCCTCCATCACTTGGGCATCTTTGAGCCCTCCATCACTTGGGCATCTTTGAGCCCTCCATCACTTGGGCATCTTTGAGCCCTCCATCACTTGGGCATCTTTGAGCCCTCCATCACTTGGGCATCTTTGAGCCCTCCATCACTTGGGCATCTTTGAGCCCTCCATCACTTGGGCATCTTTGAGCCCTCCATCACTTGGGCATCTTTGAGCCCTCCATCACTTGGGCATCTTTGAGCCCTCCATCACTTGGGCATCTTTGAGCCCTCCATCACTTGGGCATCTTTGAGCCCTCCATCACTTGGGCATCTTTGAGCCCTCCATCACTTGGGCATCTTTGAGCCCTCCATCACTTGGGCATCTTTGAGCCCTCCATCACTTGGGCATCTTTGAGCCCTCCATCACTTGGGCATCTTTGAGCCCTCCATCACTTGGGCATCTTTGAGCCCTCCATCACTTGGGCATCTTTGAGCCCTCCATCACTTGGGCATCTTTGAGCCCTCCATCACTTGGGCATCTTTGAGCCCTCCATCACTTGGGCATCTTTGAGCCCTCCATCACTTGGGCATCTTTGAGCCCTCCATCACTTGGGCATCTTTGAGCCCTCCATCACTTGGGCATCTTTGAGCCCTCCATCACTTGGGCATCTTTGAGCCCTCCATCACTTGGGCATCTTTGAGCCCTCCATCACTTGGGCATCTTTGAGCCCTCCATCACTTGGGCATCTTTGAGCCCTCCATCACTTGGGCATCTTTGAGCCCTCCATCACTTGGGCATCTTTGAGCCCTCCATCACTTGGGCATCTTTGAGCCCTCCATCACTTGGGCATCTTTGAGCCCTCCATCACTTGGGCATCTTTGAGCCCTCCATCACTTGGGCATCTTTGAGCCCTCCATCACTTGGGGGTGTTCAGGTGGAAGCTGGATGACAGCTATGGAAAATATTTCTGTAGGAGTTAGAAGGCTTGAATGACATCCTCTCCCAGGTCCTTTCTAGTTGTGACATCATCAGGGATTTCAGCTTTGCCAGTTTGCTTTGGCACCTGGGTTGTGGAGTTAGGGGAGCTCCTTCCCCCACTTCCCTGGGTCCCAGCCTTACCATGGTTACACACTGGCCAGACTTCTACCTGCCAGCACCTGCATTTTTTTGCCTGTGCATTTTTGTCTGGGCTCTGGGGCCCACTCTGACTGAAGCGGGCTGTTGAGGATAAATACCCCAAGTCACCTGTCTGTCAGGTGGGATCACACTCCCCTGGCCGCCATTGTTTCCCAGGGAGGTCAAGCAAGCTCCAGTTGTCCACTGCAGTAAGTGACCGGACGACTACTGGCTGGTGTCTCTTCCTGTCTACCTTTCCCACTCCCCTCCTAGTGTTTCCGGGGCCACCCGTCACCTCCCAAATAAACGACTTGCACTCGAATCCTTGCCACAGGGTCATCTTCAAGAAAAACCCTAAAAGGTAGTTAGATTCTCAGCAGATTCCTTCCATGGGCTAATTCCTAGGACACCTATATTTATTCTCCATTGTGGAATTAAATTCAACAAATAACTCCCAGACAGAAGACTTCGACGTCACAGTGACAGGGGCCGTGAGGGGAAATACAGCAGCGGGAATACAGATGCACGTTTCAGATACTAATTTACAGCTCCCACACCTCAAAGCTGAGGCAACATCTAGCACCAAAGCAAACTGTGTGATTGAAACTTGCCACAGTACCTGACAGCAACAGCCAGCAACTCTCTAGATGCCACTTTGCTAACTGCACTAATTACACAACACGGCGTCACTTAAAGACAGTGCACAGCTGAGTGATAACACACTTAAACAAACAAGCCAGGGTTCAGTCGTCTCCAGGGATAATTGTGTGGGAACTAGGTACGGACACAGGTGAAATGTAAATTAGAATCCTTGTAGATTTTCCTCCATGGAGCCAGTAAATATGCTGTGGAAGAAACGACTGATTTTATGGTTACAAAACACCCACATAACAGCAGGGGGTGGGGGTTTTATAGGATCCCTCATAATGACCAAGCTATTAAACATCAAGCAGAAGTTAAGCTTTTTTTTTTTTTTTTTTTTGTCTAAACCGACATTTCTCCAGGGAAAAAGCCTAACTATAGGCATCCTCAAAGCCAATCCAGCCCCAAGAGTGACGTGTCTCACGATTAATGCTGACTCCAGTTCCCCCAGCTTTAGCATGGTCACATGAGCAGCTGAACCAGGAAACTCAATATGGGCAACGTGTGATTGATGAGGAAACCTAGCCTGCTGGGAAATGCTGCTGGAGGGGAAAGAGCCTCAGCGTCTGACCTACATAAAACTCCTAGCCTGCTGTGGCTCCTGCTGACAAAATCTACCATCAGGACTGGAAAGAATACATGAGTGGTGGATAAAGGGACTCCTTTCATTCCCTTTGGTTAAAGAGGATCTGTTGCTCTTCTAAAAACAGAGCTGTAGGAGAACCTACTGAAGGACTCGAAGCCCTGAACTGAGCCTGGGGACGTTGGCATCACATTCCCTGCCTGCTTCAGCTTGACCAGAAGACTGTAAGAGCCAAACCATCAATTGTATGCACTGGAAAAGGTTTCTCTATTTCTGCTCAATTCTGAGAGTTAGGCAATTGTAGAATAAAACACCAGAGAAGAAAAAAATTCAATGGCCCCATGTCTATAAAAGACTTGAAAAAAAAAAGCTATTTGTTGGAACAAAACTTTAATTTTGAGTGCTGTAAATACAGACTGCTGCTGAGCCAGGTCAGAATTAAGGTAATGTTTTTGTTGGGTCTTTTGTTGGCATCTACTTATAGAATGCTACGTTAGAATCCAAATGGCAAATAAGCAAACCTAACTCTTATCCATAGAATTCTATAACTCCAGATCATCTGGGATCCCCCAAATTCTGAGAGTCAGCTACTTTTCAATTTCAAATTAGTTTAAAGAAATTCCATGTCTAGGGAAGGCTTTGCAGGCATCACCACCTTTCCAAGTTCTTTAGAAAAGAATCCCCAACTCCTACAAAACAGAGCCTTGAAGACCTCCTCCGTCTCCTGCCTTTTGTTCTGATGGAAGATAACTCAATGGCCACTGCTTTGATGTGACACCATGTATCTTTTCTCCTCAAATTCAAATAAATTTGTCTCAAACAAAATCCTGAACTCCAAGATGATACGTTATAAATAAGAACTCCAGGGTTATGCAGGAAACAGGACTCCTACTCTCAGTTTAAAACATGTGACAATTATATTTGGACTCAGCTAAAATGCTGAGGATTGACTTACGCTTATTTGCTGTTACATTGATGCTACATTTATTACTTCATTAAATCTTCTCATCCACACTGTAATGTAGAGATTAGGATCCTCTTGTTGTAGTTAAAGAAACAAACCTCTCTTAAGGCCATGGTCACTTGTCCAAGTTCCATCATTTATTCAGGGACAGACTTAGAAAGATCCAAACTGAAAACCCTGCTCTAAGCCCCTAACTTTTTCCATTACAGATGTTTGAGCAAAAATTAAATTGAAATGCCTGCAGAGGGGAAAATTTGAATGTATGAATAACTTCATTTTCCTGGCTGCTCTTGAAAAGCAAGAGTACAATTTGAACAAGAAATCATTTTGTAAAATATGAACATCTGAAAAGTTTTCCTGCTTGCCTGGCGACAGACTCTTAGTCTCCCTCTCAGCTAGGCTTCTCTCCTTTCTCTGCTAGCCTTCTCTCCTTTCTCTGCTAGCCTTCTCTCCTTTCTCTGCTAGCCTTCTTTTTTCCGAACATGTTTAAAGTCCCACACCATGTGTGCTCAATGGAGAGAAAAATAAGCAGTATTGCTTTTCAGATGTCCCTAGGAAACCTAATATGCATTCGATGCTCACTACACTGAAATGGAAGTTCCTTGTGCAACTCAGCATCCCCCAGACCCTGATCAGGCTCAGACATCTGCGATCTTTCAGATGCAGAGAGTCTATTTCCTCCCGCCCCACTTTGGCCTTACCTGGGCCCTCTTTCTTTTTATGCATGCAATAGGAAATTTTGAGTATGGTAGTCCTAGCTGGCAAGGTAAGGAATGAAGGAATATTTGGCGCTGGTTTCAAGTGTGGTAAAGCAAATAATGATGCTCTAAGGAATTGTGAGCTATTAAAGAAAATTTATTGTAACATCCACTTAAGCAGTCCAGGTATTTCCATCTTAAATACAGTCTTTTTAACAGGGTTTGGAAGTTAGGGTGGTGGCATCTACCATTCACAGAGAGCATAAGAGCTGAGGGGGTGGCAAAATTCTGCCAAAGTGAAGACTAAACATACAGGGAAAGGAGATACCCTTAACCAAGGAATATTAAGATGTTTCTCCCAGCTCCCTCTACCTTTGGGGGGAATTCTCATACAACATTAAATTCTTGTTCAGAATTTACTTGCAATATTTGGCATGCGATTCAGTCACTGATTTGTGCATAAAGCTGTGCAACATTTTGAAATTTCCAGAGAAGTACTGCTAAGGTTACAAAATCCAGGATGCAGTGAGCTTGAATACATTTCATTATAAGATTGAAAATATTCTGTTATCTGGACAGACTGTATATTACAGGGATATATTTTTGGCTACATTTTCTTATGTTTTAAAGTTATATTTATTTGGTTTTCTTTTTTTTTTTCAAGTGGAAGCAAGTATGAGACTGATGAATCCTGTATTCAGCTAAATAAATGCCCAAATGAGGGAGCCCATTGCTTCTCCGGAAGGAGATAAACATCTGCCTCATTGGAGTATTGCACACTGTCTCTGTGTCGAACCAGCGTCATCTCTGATTGACAGGCTGTCCTTGTGGTTCTTGTGCCTTCACTCTCTGGATTATAATGCATTTGCAAACCTAAGCATATAGTTATTTGCATAAAACTAAGAGATGTCAAATGCAAGATTTATAAAATCAGCATTTGATGCCTCTTTTAGTTTAGGCTTTTGGTCTAAATCTTACAGAATTGATTTGCAGAAACCAGGAGAGTAGCAGGAAGCTGGAGCAGCATTCTTCACCAAACCATCTGGTTTTTGTCATGGGAAACATGTCAGCTTCCATTTGGTGTCACTCAGCTCACCTCAGGCTGTGTAGTCTGAAGCCCAGGCTAAAGGTTCCTCTAGTAAAGCTCCGGCTGTATTTCCTCCTGTTAATGCAGCCTGTGCATGCCTGGTAGTTACCAATCTCCTCTTACTCCCATTTGCTCCTTTTTACATGGGCTTTTACATCCACAGATGTTTCATGGAAGATTAACCACAGAAAGCAGTGTGGGGACACAGCTGCCAGCCAAAACGCACGAGCAGGCATTCTGCAGCACAGCCGGATTCTTACCTAATCCAGCATGGGTACAACCTGGGGCACTGAAAACGGAACGAATGAAGGACACACCTTTAAATTCAACTGCAAATGTGGTTCATTTATATTGAAGACATTTAAATGTCCCTAGAGCCATAAAAAATTACTCTTTTAATTAAGGACATTTCCTTTTATGACTTTCTGAAGGTAATGGTAACATGCACGAAGATTTAATAGTTAGAGGGATTTTGTTTAAGTGCTGATCACTCTCTCATGCAATTGAAGCCTATTTCATGGAGAAACGTCTTTGGTTTTTATGTATTTTTTATTATGACAGCCTTTCCTCTACAGCAATATTTAAAGAAAATTGGCTGATTTGAGCTTAAGGATTATAAGGTGTCTGAGGACTGTTTCAATTAATCATTATTTATATGAATTTTGTGAAAACCTAGTTTTGCTGTCCAGTTTGGTAATGACTACCCACAGATGCCTATTTAAAATGAATTTTAAATGAATTACAATCAAATAAAATTAAGTATTTGGTCTTTCAGTGGCAGTAGCCACATTTCAAGTGCTCAATAGCCACATATAGCTAGTGGCTACCATATTGAACACAGAGGTAGAACATTCCCATCATTGTGAGAAGTTCTATTGATGGCACTGAGTCCTAAAGCAAAAAGGCAGGTGGACTGCACAGTGAGCACACTACAGATGTGGGAAGGTGCCAGCACTTGGAAGGTGGGCACCATGTAGTTTAAGGAATGAACAGTGAAAGGTGATGTCCTATCTGGGCGAAGTACTCAGGCAGAACAGGTTTGATGTATCAGTGTTGAAACAGGTGCATACAGTTCAAACTTGAACAATTCTGGGCAGGAAAACAGAATCTAGCCCATATACCAGGAGCAAACTCAGAGCTAAGAAATGAATAATACCAAAGTCTCTGGAACAAAAGAGAATAAGAGAATAAGAGAGAAAGACAGAAAACATGCAAACACAATTGGGATATGGCAGTCATCTAGACTCTCAAGGAATGTTGTATTCAATTCCTGCTGCTGCTTTAACAAATGCCCACAGACTTTCTGGCATAAAACAACACAAATTTGTTATTTTATAGTTTTGTAAGTCAGGAGTCTCACTGGGCTAAAATGAAGGTGTCGGCAGAGCTGTGTTTCCTCTGGAGGCTCTAGTTTCCTGGCCTGTTTCCGGCTTGTAGAGGCGACTTGCATTCCTTGGCTCTGTGGTCCCTCCCCCCATCCTCAAAGCAGCAGCATAGTCATAGTCTGTTCAAACACGCCTTTGCCTCTTAGCCCCATTTCCCTAATCAAGTCTTCTTCTCTGACACTTATCCCTCCCAACCGCCCTCTTTTTTTTTTTTTTATATTTTTTTTTTTTTGAGACGGAGTCTCGCTCTGTCGCCCAGGCTGGAGTGCAGTGGCCGGATCTCAGCTCACTACAAGCTGCGCCTCCCGGGTTTACACCGTTCTCCGGCCTCAACCTCCCGAGTAGCTGGGACTACAGGCGCCCGCCACCTCGCCCGGCTAGTTTTTTTTTGTATTTTTTAGTAGAGACGGGGTTTCACTGGGTTAGCCAGGATGGTCTCGATCTCCTGACCTCGTGATCCGCCCGTCTCGGCCTCCCAAAGTGCTGGGATTACAGGCTTGAGCCACCGCGCCCGGCCCCAACCTCCCTCTTATCAGGACCCTTCTGATTATATTGGAACTGTTCAGGCAATCCAGGATAATCTCCTCACCTCAAGGTCCATAAAATTAATTACATCTGCAAGGTCCCTTTTGCCGTGTAAGGTAACATATCCATAGGTTTTCAGGATTAAAATGTGGACATCTTTTCAGGGAGAGGCATTATTCTGCCCATCACAAGTACAGTAGCACCAAAATGCCTGCTTGAGGTCTGGTGACTTCACCAATTTACAATTTAGAGGTTGTCAAACTCACAGAGCAGGAAACAATATATTAATTTATATCCCACCTAGTTTCAGAAAAGAATTAATAGTGCATAAGAAGATATACATAGAATATATAGGGCATGTCATATCACATACAAATAAGGCAAAAAGAGAAAAATGGAACAGGATAAGAACACAATGGAAGAAAGAATGAGGTTAGGAAGTATGCTCTATAATGACCTCCACTCCTACTCCTCCATCAATACACTTACAGTCATCTTAAAGTCAGAATTCTTTGACTAGAGAATCGAAGTGTGTCCTCAAGGTTACCTGAGTAATTTTGACAAGGGGTGCATCTAGAATTTTCAAATAACCACATCCTGAGGGTCAAAACAACAGAGATGGAAACTGAGCATAGGGGAGGATGTTTGTTTCGATATAGTGGAGTGGAACTACCTCTCCTTTTCCCTTAAGATTTGGGAAGGTACAACCTGAGGAAGAAGTGATGCAGTTTGCTATGTTTCTTAAAGTCCAACTATATTTTGGTCACTGAGACTTCAAGGATATTTAGAATTTAGCATTTTCCAAGTGTTAGCCCTTAAGAGATTATTTATTGTTTATATTTCACTTAATTCCAGGAATGAGTTAGTGGATTATGAAAACAAGCATAATATAAAATATAGTGCTAAATACACTTTAGATGAAAGAAGAAAGATACGTTAGAGAAGAATGCCACAAAGGAAGAAATGAAGCTTAAAAAACACATTGTGTATTTATCTACATCTGTTTGGTCAGGTTTAAGATATGGCCTAACCTGGCCACTTAAACAACTGACAATGTTTTTAAGATGGAAAACAACAAAATGCATCACTGAAAAAGGTTTCAATTATTCTACTAAAGCAAGATATGTAATTCTTCCTGGTGTCCTCCTGAACATGATGTAATGATTGATGTCCTCAACAATGTAGTTTCCTTGGATTTTGAAGCCTCATAGATTTTTTTTCTGTGGCCCTTTGCATAGGATCTTGGTATGCCCAAAGCACAATTTCATAAAAAACAATTCTGTAGAAATCCAATAAAATAAAATTTACTTACTGGCTTCTTTTTTTAAATTGATACATTATATTTATACATATTTATGGGATCCATGTGATATTTTGTTACATATGTAGAATATGTAATGATTAAGTCAGGGTGTTTAGGATATTTATCACCACTAGCATGTATCATTTCTGTGTGTTGAGAACATTCCAGATTCTCACTTCTAGCTCTTTTGAAATGTATAGTACATTGTTGTTAACTTATAGTCACCCTCCTCTACTATCAAGCATGAGAACTTATTCCTTCCATTTAACTGTAAGTTTGAACCTGTTGGCCAATGTCTCCCCCTGCGTACACACACACACACACACACACACTCACACACACACACACACATACACACACATCCTTCTCTTCCTCTGGTGACTATCATTCTACTCTCTACCTCCATGAAATCAATGATTTGGCCCCCTCATATGAGTGAATGCAAGTAATATCTGTCTTTCTATGCCTGGCTTGTTTAACTAAACGGTATTTGCCAGTTCCACCCATGTTCCCGCAAATGACATGATTTTGTTCATTTTTATGGCTGAATAGTATTCCACTTCATAAACACACCACATTTTCTTCATCCATTCATCTGTTGGTGAATACTTTGGTTGATTTCATATCTTTGCTATTGTGAATAGTGTTGCAAGAAACATGGGGATACATATATCTCTTTGATATACTGTTTTTCTTTTCTTTGAATGAATACCCAGTAGTGAGATTGCTAGATCATGGAATAGTTCTATTTTTAGTTTTTTGAGAAAACCTCATACTATTTTCCTTTCCTTTTCTTTTCTTTTCTTTTTTTTTTTCTAATTTTGCTTTGAGTTCTGTGATATGTGTGCAGAATGTGCAGGTTTGTCACATAGGTATATATGTGTCGTGGTGGTTTGCGGTACCTATCAACCCGTCATCTAGGTTTTAAGCCCGGCATGCATCAGGTATTTGTCCTAATGCTCTCCCTCCTGTTTCCCCCACCCACTGTGATGTTCCCCTCCCTGTGTACATGTGTTCTTGTTGTTCAACTCCTGCTTATGAGTGCAAACTTGTGGTGTTTGGTTTTCTGTTCCTGTGTTAGTCTGCTGAAAAGGATGGCTTCCAACTTCATCCATGTCCCTGCAAAGAACATGAACTCATTTTTTCATGGCTGCATAGTATTCTGTGGTATATATGTGCCATATTTTCTTTATCCAGTCTATCACTGATGGGTATTTGGGGCGGTTCCAAGTCTTTGCTATTGTAAATAGTGCTGCAGTAAACATACATATGCATGTGTCTTTATATTAGAATGATTTATAATCCTTTGGGTATATACCCAGTAATGGGATTGCTGGGTCAAATGGTATTTCTGGTTCTAGATCCTTGAGGAATCTCCACACTGTCTTCCACAATGATTGAACTCATTTACACTCCCACCAACAGTGTGAAAGCGTTCCTACTTCTCTGCAGCCTCTCCAACATCTGTTGTTTCCTAACTTTTTAATAATCACCATTCTAGCTGGTTTGAGATGGTATCTCATTGTGGTTTTGATTTGCATTTCTCTAATGACCAGTGATGATGAGCTTTTTTTCATATGTTTGTTGGCTGCATAAATGTCTTCTTTTAAGAAGTGTCTGTTCATATCTTTGTCCACTTTTTGATGGGGTTGTTTGGTTTTTTTCTTGTAAAATCATTTAAGTTCCTTGTAGATTCTGGATATTAGCCCTTTGTCAGATGGGTAGATTGCAAAAATTTTCTCCCATTCTGTAGGTTGCCTGTTCACTCTGGTGATACTTTCTTTCGCTGTGGAGAAGCTCTTCAGTTTGATTAGATCCCATTTGTCACTTTTGGCTTTTGTTGCAGTTGCTTTTGGTGTTTTAGTCATAAAGTCTTTGCCCATGCCTGTGTCCCCTGAATGGTATTGCCTAGGTTTTCTTCTAGGGTTTTTATGGTTTGGGGTTTTACATTTAAGTCTTTAGTCCATCTTGAGTTAATTTTTGTATAAGGTATAAGGAAGGGGTCCAGTTTCTGTTGAGAAAATGCCATACTGTTTTCATAAAGGTTGTACTAATTTACATTCCCACTTTCATACTCCAACAGTGTATGTCAATTCTTTTTTCTCTGCATCCTTGCAAGTATCTGTTATAATAGTCATTCTAACTGGGTAAGGTGATATTGTGGTTTTGATTTTTCTCTAATGATTAGTGATGTCGAGCATTTTGTTACTTATCTGTTGGCCATTTGCATGTCTTTTTTTGAGAAATGTCTATTAGATCATTTGCTCACTTTTTGATTATATCATTTGTTTTTTGCTGTTGAGTTGTTTGAGTTCCTTTTATATTCTGGAAATTACTCACTTGTTGGATGAAAATTTTGCAAATCTTTTTTTCCATGCAATAGGTACTCTACTGATTATTTCCCTTGCTGTGCAGAAGCCTTTTAGTATAATATAGTTCCATTTGTCTATTTTTGTTTTTTTATTGCCTGTGCTTTTAGGGTCTTTGCCATAGAATTTTTGCCTACAACTATGTCCTGGAGTGTTTCTTGTATGTTTTCTTCTAGTAGTTTTATAGTTTCAGGTCTTGTGTTTAAGTCTTTAATCCATTTTGAGTATATTTTTGTATATGATAGGAGATAGGGGTCTACTTTCATTCTTCTGCATGTGAATAGCTAGTTTTCCCAGTAACATTTATTGAAGAAAGTGTCCTTTCCCCAATGTATGTTATTGTTGTCTGTCAAAAATTAGTTGGCTGTAAATACATGGCTTTATTTCTGCATTCTCTATTTTGTTCCATTGGTTTATGTGTCTGTTTTCATATGAATACCATGCTGTTTTGGTTACTATAGCCTTGTAGTATATTTTGAAGTCAGGTAGTATAATACCTCCATCTTTGTCCTTTTTGCTGAGGATTGCTTTGGCTATGTGGGCTCTTTTTTTGGTTCCATACAATTTTTTTTTTTTTTTTTTTATTTCTGTGAAAAACATCATTGGTATTTTAATAGGGATTGCACTGAATCTGTCCATTACTTTGGGCAGTGTGGTCATTTTAACAATATTAATTATTCCAAACAATTACCATGGGATGTCTTTATATTTGTTTGTGTCCTCTTCAATTTCTTTCATCAATGTTTTGTAGTTTTTCTTGTAGAGATCTTTCACCTCCTTGGTTACATTTATTCCTAGGTGCTTTTTTGTAGCCATTGTAAATGAGGTTGCTTTCTTGTTTTCTTTTTTTTTTTTTTTTTTTTTTTTTTTTTTTGAGACAGTCTCGCTTTGTAGCCCAGGCTGGAATGCAGTGGCGTGATCTTGGCTCACTGCAAGCTCCGCCTCCCGGGTTCACGCCTTTCTCCTGCCTCAGCCTCCCAAATAGCTGGGACTACAGGTGCCTGCCACCATGCCCAGCTAATTTTTTTGTATTTTTAGTAGAGACGGGGTTTCACCATGTTAGCCAAGATGGTCCCAATCTCCTGACCTTGTGATCTGCACGTCTCAGCCTCCCAAAGTGCTGGGATTACAGATGTGAGCCACTGCACCTGGCCTCTTAATTTCTTTTTTAGCCAATTCATTATTGGTGTAGAGAAGTGCTACTGATTTTTGTATGTTAATTTTGTGTCTTGAAACTTTACCAAATTTCTTTAAGAGATGTAAGAGTTTTCTGGTAGTGTCTTTAAAATTTTTAAACTATTAGATCATGTCATATGCAAAAAGGGACAATTTAACTTCCTTTTTTCTAATTTAGATACCTTTTATTTCTTTTTCTTGCATGATTGCTCTGGCTAGGACTTCCAGTACTATGTTTGAGTAGGAGTGGTGAAAGTGGGCATTCTTGTCTTCTGATTCTTAGACAAAAAGGCTTTTTCCCATTCAGCATGATGTTAGCTGTAGGTTCATCATATATGATGATGCTATATGGCATCCTGTATACGGTATATGGCAAGCTAGTCCAACCCATAGCCCACAGGCTGCATGCAGCCCAGGACGGCTTTGAATGTGGCCCAAAACAAATTCATAAACTTTTTAAAAAACACTGTGAGTTTTTGCAGGGTTTTTTTTGGTTTGTTTTTTGTTTTGTTTTGTTTTGTTTTGCTCATCAGCTATCATTAGTTTTATATCCTTCTGTGTGGAACTTCCATGATGGTTTTACAAAGGTGTCTCTGTCTCGCCAAGAATACAGATGAAAGAAAGGAATATGAGAAGAAACTATCTCAAAGAGCACAACATGTCATTTCCTAATGATAGAATTTCTTAAATGCGAGAGAAGTGCTCAGGGTGCTCAGGGTGTAGTCCACTGTGTAGATGGCACACGCATGTCAGCTACTGCATACACCAAGGCACGCAATTGGGTTTTGCTCTTCTTGCAAGGAGGGGAGGAGGGGGCTTTACATTTGTGGCCACTGAGAGCTATGGCTCAGTCATTACTCAGCTCACTCTAAACGTGGATATATTCCTTCCTTTCTTTTGTGTTCTCTGACCTGTTTAAGACCCAGAGAAGCAGAGCTGGAAACTTCTGGTGGATGGAGAAGCTGCTTTCTTCTCATCCTTGAGGTGTTAGCCTAACTATCACCTTCTGAGAGACTTACTCCCTGATCCTCAGCTAAGAGACTGAATCCACCTGTCTTTCTATCACAGCTTTTACTATAACAAAGATGAGAAGCAGTGTAATGTCAGGTTTGGAAGCACAGATTCAGGACGTGAACTGTGTGGACTGAAATCCTGGCTCTCCTGTACAGGCTGTACAATTTTGAGAAAGTTCCTGAACTGTTTTGTGCCTTAATTTTTTCATGTGCAGAATGAGGCTATTAATTGCTCCTACCTCACGGAGAAATCCTGGCAACTAAATAAGTTAAATAAAGAGCTTAGTGCCTCATACAGGTAAGCCCTATGTAAATATTCACTATTACTACTTATATATTTGCTCATTTCTTTATGATTTCTCTTCCTCAAAAGACTGTAAGTTCCATTAGGGCAGAGGTTATATATATAGGTAATTTGTTTCATGTCGAATGAAAGGAAAAACAAGATCCCAATCTTCTATTATAGAAAGATGAAAAAATTTTGAATCCCTGCTTCACACCATATACAAAGACAAAGGGTTGAAGACTCAGTGTGAAAAGTATAACGTTTATTATAAAATTTTGAAGAATATAATTATCATCTTGGGGTACGGCAGTTTTCTTAGGTAATTGTAAAAGTACCGTAAAGGAAATAATCAATACCTTAAAATCCTGTATAATAAAAACTATCAGAAACAGAGAGGGAAAAGTTATACTCTTGAAAAGATATTTGCAACCACATAACTGATGGAGAAATAGTGTTTGATTATTTAATAGGAAACCTAAGTGGTTAGCAAACATGAGAAGTTAAGCATCATTTATTATTTGGAAAATGCAAATTAACATTCCAATAACATTTTACGTTCAATTCACAAGATTTAAAATCTCTGACAAATCCCAAATATTGGAAGTATATGGAGAAATCGCAATTCTTATGCCCTGTTAGTAAAAATATGAATTTATACAAGTACTTTGGAAAATAATCTGAAAATGATGAGCACTGAATTTATTATCGTGACTTCTCTCTGTGGAAAATGGGAGGAGAATGGGACTGGGAAAAGTCATATACTGTACGCTTCAATTATATTTGAAATGCATTTTTAAGTATTTTGAAATAAATATGATGTAATGCTAAGATTTGCTCAATCCAGCCACTGGGGACAGGCTGGTCACTGAATTATTCTCTGTTCTCATTTCTATATATGAAATAACCTTTGTAACTAATAAAGCCAAAAAGTTAAGTGTAAAGAAGAGAAGAGGCCTCAGAGAGCATGTGATGCTCTCACACTCCAGGGCACATCCAGGCATCTGCAGGGCTGCTAAACCACAGATCACTGCGTCCCATGCCAGACTCTCTGAAGCAGCAGGTGTGGGAAGGGCCTGAGAACCTGCATTTCTGACAAGTTCCCAGGTGGTGTTGGTGCTGCTGATCTGGGGCCCCACTTAAAGAACACTGATCTCATCCAACCCTTTCATTCTAGAGTCAAGGGGCTCAGGTTCAGAAATGAGAAATCATTTTTCCCCCTCAAAAAATACTTGTATCAGGCACAGCTCCAGTATTGGTGACACAGATCTTAGCAAGACAGACACAGTCTCTGCCTTCATGGAAATTTTGTTCAGTTACAAAAGGGGAGGAGCATTTAATCAGCATATCCACAAATAAGGAAACAAGATAATTGCAGACAATGGTAAAGTCTAAGAAGAAAATAAAATGGGGTAATGTCAGAGAGAGAGCATGAGCAGGGTTGGCGTGTCATTGCCTGGGATGGTCAGCTGCAGTCTCTTTGAGGAGGTGATATTTGAGTTGAGGTAGGAGAGGGGAGAAGGGACAGCTGAGGGAAGATCAGGGAAATGAATTGTGGGCAGAGGAAGGAGAAAGCTCAGAACCCGACACATAGAACAAACAAGGAAATGTGAGGGGCTAGCGAACATACGAAAAGAAGTTTAGTATTATTAGGTATCAGAGAAATACTTAGTTATTAACTGTTTCCTAAACAACCAATAATGATTAGAGAAAAGCCACTGTGGTTAGATTATAGTGAGCAGAGAGGCACATGGAGACCAAGGTGAAAGGTAGGGGTTTTATCCTTGTTGGAAGCCTGCATGTCTTGATGTCTAGGTTTTCATAGTTCATCTCTCTGCGCATGTTCCAGGTTCTTCCCATCAGCCCATGTTGCACATGTGTCAAACACAAATTAAATGTAGTGCAAATAAAATACAGCCACCCCTTCCCCACCCTCCATGTCAGTGCATCACTGCTCTCATGAACTGCTAAAGTAAATAAAATAAATCTTTCAAAAGAACTCTTTCCACATCTGAAACATTTTTCAAGAGAGTGTCAGAACAATGATCAGAGATATTAATTTGCAAATAAAATTTATTATGTTTTTCCTGTGTAGAGGTGTTTTCTTTCTTTTGAGAGCCAAGGAGACAGATTACATCTGTCATCAGTGAAACATAATAGATGTACAGTGACTCAGAGTCCTCCGTGGGCCATCAAAGTGTCATGTACAAATTTTCCTGAAAAATTTCTAGTGCTCACATCTTTGATTCATTTAGCCAATGTGTACACATTAAGCCTTGACTTTCCTTGGTGTTTGCATCTTTCTTTGACAGATAGGCGCCATTTGATTTCCTCCTTTTGGACTAATATATGGCCCAAACGACCATCTCAGTGTGTTTGTAGAAATATTTAAAAATAGTTAACACCATCTTTCATGAGCACATTTGTCTTCAGTTTCTCAATGTTTTTATTTTGCAATTGGTATTGTGGCCCAAAGAAGATGGTCAAAAGATGTATGATGACTAAGTCAACAGCTGAATCTGATGTGGGGGTTCTATTATTATAAAAATGCTCTCCTTAGTTAACTTATTCAGGAAACACATGTTTCTTGGTCATCTCCTGTATTTCAAAGCTATTGGAAAACAGCAGTGAAACAAACAAAGCCATTGTCATAGAGCTCACTTTCTAGTGGAGGCAACAGATAACAAACCAATAAATATCCTATGTCAGTTGGTGGTGAATGTGAAAGAAAAAGAAAGCAGGATAAGTAGACAGAAAAAGAAGGAAGTATGTGTTTACTTTAAATATATGAGAGAGGATAGAGTCTTTGATAGTGACATTTATTTATTTAAAATGGACAAAACTGCGTATATTTATGGTGTACAACATGATGACTGGATATATGTATATACCCAATGTGGAATGGCTAAATTAAGCCAATTAATGTGTCCATCACCTCACGTGGTTATCACTTTTTGGTGGTGTGATACTGACATTTCAGCAAAGCCCTGAATGAAGCCAGATGGACAATATCTGGAAGAAGCAAATATAGAATGATGTCCTGAGATGATAGCCTGAGTGGCTGGAGCAGAGTGAATGAGGGGGAAGAGTTGTGGGATATGAGATAGAGGCAGGGGCCAAATCAGGGAGGGTTTTATAAGCTACAGTGAAAACTCTGACTTTTATTCTGAGAGGGATGGAAGCCCCTGGCAGATTTTGGGCAGAGAAATTATAGGTCCAATGTAGAGCTTAAAAGCACTTTGATTTCTGTGTTAAAACAAAAGAAAAAATAAAGTGTGTGTACATGTGTGCATGCACAAACACACACACACACAGAAGAAAAGCAGAGGGATAGAATCAGGGAGACCTTAGAAGACTGCTGCAGCAATGTTGGCAAGGAATGATGAAAGCAGAAAAAGAAGGGGATTGAGAAATGACTAGATTCTGAATATATTCCAAAGACAGAGCCATGAGTAACTGACACTATATTGGAAGCAGGATCTGGGAAGAAAAGGCGTCAAGGAAGGAAGACCTCAAGGATTTGGTCCTGAACAACAGGAAAGATGGAGTTATTTACCAAACTGGGAAAGATGGGTGTAAAGCAAATTTGGGTTGGGTAATAAGAGTTCATCTTTGGACATGCTAAGTTTAACGTATTTGTTTTCTATCTAAGAAGGCAGGTAGATAAATAAATCTCAAATTTAGGAGAACATCTAGGCTGCCGATAGATGTTTGCAAGCCATCAGCGTGCAAATGGCATTTATTAGAGATTATATGGAGAGTCTGTATAGACAAAGAAGGGTGGAGACTAAAGGATTGGCCTCTGGAACACAACAACATTTAGAGGTTGAGGGAGGAAGAAAAATCCAAGCTGGACATGGTGGTGCATACCTGTAGTCCCAACCACTCAGGAGGCTGATAAGGGAGAATTGTTTGGGTCCAGGAGGTTGAGGCTGCAGTGAGCTACAATCACACCACTGCACTCCAGTCTGGAAGAGACAGAAAGACTCTGTCTCTAAAATAAAAAAAAAAAAGAATCAAATCAAAGTTATAAGAAGGTAATCATATGAGAAGAAAACTAGGAGTAAATGGTGCTCTAGAAGCTAAGAGAAAAAAATGTACTTCAAGGAGAAATGATCAACTGGCATGAATTCTGCAGCTAAACCAAGAAAGAAGTAAGAAATAAACAGGGAGGTGGAGGTAGGAGAATCGGTTGAACCTGGGAGGCAGAGGTTGCAGTGAGCCCAGATCGAGCCACTGCACTCCAGCCCTGGTGACACTGTGAGACTCCATCTCAAACAAATAAAATAAAAAAAATAAAATAAAATAAATAAATAAAATAAATATTGAATTGGATTGACAGGTGGTTTAGTGGAGTGACAGAGGTAAAAACTCTTGGAATGTGTTCAAGAGAGGATCAGAAGAGATAATGTAGAAATAACAAATTTAGAAAATTATTTGGGTAAGTTTTTCTACAAAGAATAGAGAAATGAGGCAAGTAGTGGGAGGGGGAGATGCTGCCAAGGGACAAGAGGACACAAGGGATGAGAAGCTGTGAAAAGATGGAGGGAGGAGTGGTTGGGGTCCTAGGAGATCAAAGAGTTGGAATTTGGTTACTGAGGTGTGATCAGAAAAGACAGGAGATGATGGTAGAAAATGGAAAGCTTGGCCGGGCGCAGTGGCTCACTCCTGTAATCCCAGCACTTTGGGAGTTCGAGGCAGGTGGATCACTTGATGTCAGGAGTTCGAGACCAGCCTGACCAACATGATGAAACTCTGTCTCTGCTAAAAATGCAAAAAATTAGGTGGCGTGGTGGTGGGCGCCTATAATTTCAGCTACTCGGGAGGCTGAGGCGGGAGAATAGCTTGAACCCGGGAGGCAGAGGTTGCAGTGAGCTGAGATTGTGCCATTGCACTCCAGCCTGGGTGACAAGGGCAAAACTCCATCTCAAAAAAAAAAAAAAAAAAAAAGAAAGAAAAGTAGAAAGCTTGGCTTGAAATCAGGATCATGGAGGAGACACAATTAATGGTAATGAGAATGTCTAGAGGGGGGTCAATTATTTGGATTGGGTAGGCGAGAGTGGAAGCAGGCTCATGGGAGGTAAGAAAGGAGGGAGAATTAAGAAACTAAATTATTGGAAAATTTTTTTCTGTGGATATTGAAATCCTGAAGAATCATAACAACATTAGTAGTGGAGAGAATGGCAGTGAAATAAAGAATAAACTCAACTCTTCAAGAAATAAGAAAGAGTGAGTAGGCGGTCTGCGGATGACTGTTCCAAGCAGAAGAAGCTTGTGGTGCAGTCTCATGGCCCGAACTTCGGAGAAGCTGAGGTGGGGCAGGAGAGGAAGGGTGTGGTGATAGGAGGATAAATGGCCTGGATCAAGGACACCTACCTCACCTCCAACCTCAGAGGCATGCAAGGGGCGAAATGAAAAAAACAAGTAGGAAGGTAAACAGCCATCCCCTTGAGGAGGCTGGAAGGGAAGCAGTGTCTTCAGGGCAAAGCCAGTTACCAATGAAATACAGTTGATTCTCAATAAATTAAAAAAATACATTAATTGGTGGTGGTACTACCATAGGAACCCATTTTGGAGACAGGAAAAGCAAATGGCTTACAAGTTTTTAGAAATCAATCTTTGTGCTGGTGGAATACAGATGAAACTTAAAATGTTCTAGCAGTGACCTATAAGACCCCAAATGCTCATTGACTGGCATAGGCATTTGGGGGAAATACTGTGATGACAGTATTGATCAAGGTGGTGGCTATATGGGTGTGTATTCAGAGGTAAAATTCACTGAGCTGTATACTTAATATTTGTGTACTTTAAAAAACATATGCAAATCCTACTTCACTAAAACAAAATGGAAGCAGTGTGAAATTGATGAATGCTATGGGGGTTTCTCTACAAAGAATGTTCACTTTGTCATATTATAGGAGACAGACAGAGGGAAATATGGGTGACCTTCTGAACTCATGCATGAAGATAAAAGATAAAAATGCTTGATTACATCACCTCTTCTTTGTGCTGGTCTTGGCATTTAAGATCTGGTTGTATTTTTTCCTTCTCTCCCAATTTCAAGTAAAACTAATAGTCTTCCAAGTTACTGAGTAAACCCTGAAATTTTATTTCAGAATGGTCTGTCTTGGCTAAATGAAATTATGTGCATGTCTGTGTGTGCCTCTGCGTGTGTGTGTGTGCACATGTGAGTGTACATACATCTATGTTTGCTCATGGAGCATGAAGGGCAAGCCAGTTATTTTATGTTATTGTCATTTCATTGGTCTTAAAATAAATGAGTTTATTTGGATTTCTAGAAATGAAACTGCCTACTTGATATCTTATAGCTGTCTGGGACATGAGCTTTCTACAAATGTTTGCCCTGTCTGTGGACACTGCAAGGAAGAAGATAGCATAAACAAAGTTTTAAAAGAATAAAATGCAGCTAAAAGCTAGATTTTATGTGAATGTCGATTTATTTTTAGCAGCCCTTAAAGTTCTTCATTATCCTTATCTGCAAAATTTTCTTGATTTTTTTTTTAAAAGTCTGCTTTTTCTATTTTCTTTCAACCTCCTCAATATAAAAGCAAAATAAAATCTAGTTATGTCCACAATATTCATTTTTTGGTTCAACATTGTTGTAAAAAACTTTCTAAAATTTTTCATTCTTGAAGATCGTCTTCAGTTTTCTCATCTGCAGAGGCAGATACAGTCAGAGCTGGAAAAGCAGTGAGAAATGATCTGGGGTGACTTGGGGATTCTCCTTACATCCTGTTCCGTGCCTAGGGAATATAGGTTTGGGGAGGGAGTCAATTCCTCTACCAAATATGAGCTTGAAGTATGCTTTAATTAGAACACTACAATGATGTATTTCAGATCTGGGTTAACCTTTCCTTTCTGGATAAAAAAAATGGTGTGCTATTATTTTCTTCATTTGCTTTTGAGAATATTGTGTTGGTTAAATACAGAAAAATGTGTTTGGGGAAAGGTTGGGCGTGCCTCTTGCCCCTCATCTGTCTTGACTTCCTCTGTGAACCTCACCAGCTGCCTCTGTGGCCCATTTATGAATCAAAATAAATTCTACTTCTCTCTTGATGATTCATGATAGTCTTACAGCAAAGTTTGATTTTCCTGAAGTCTTGATTAAAGGGGGGAACAGGATGACTAATTATCTCCTTCACATGGTAACTGTGCAGGAAAATGAAGCCTCCACCATAGCCCACATCCGTGGATCTGTTTTTAGTCCATGAAACTATGATTTATACACAGAACTGATTCTTAAAGAGGCTGAATGCCTGTTTTCCATATACTCTACTCCTCAAAAATAGAAAAGCGAGTGAGAGAAAAAAAGGAAAACCAGAATGTTATCACACTAAAGGCCTTTTTTTCTTCAATCTCTGCTTCATTTTGACACACCTCACTAGTCTTCACCCAGTATCCACTTGTTGAGTTCACTTATTGAGAATAAAATATCTTCACAAAATGTTTCAGTGCCATAGAGGGGAAGTGAAAGGGCCCTTACTTCCCCCAGATATTTCCAGAAAACGTGCCTCGAGAGCTATAAATACTCACACCCTTCTCTGGGTCTGGGGCTGGTGGATCCTGGACAGTAAATCACGGCCGAGGCCCAAGAAAGAGAGTGGCCCGTGGGCAGAGATATTCAGAATGCTGACATTTTAAGGGCTTTTGTGGGGGGAAATGATTTGCAAGTGTTTGGCAAACAAAAGCTCTGTGTAGCTGCATGTCACTTTCAAAGTCAACTTTAGGCTCCTACAAGTTTCGTGTTTATGAGAACAGAAGACCATGATTTCGCCTGATGCAGATGAAGAACTCCGTGTTGCTGTCTGCACAAAGGTTGAGGCTAAGGACCCAGAAGTGGGGTACATATCCATGAAAACCAGCTGGAGCCTCAGAGAAATGGGGCAAAATCCAGAGGAAAGCAAGCAGAGCCTCGCACAGAGGAAACTGGGCTACTGTCCACAGACATGGACAAGGGCTTTGCAGGTGAGGTGGGGTCAGTTGATGGAGCTTTCAGGCATGCACACCCCTAGGTGTGTGAAGAGGGTAGAAGTTGATAAGCAGGCTGGGAGAAAAGGTGGTTTTTTCAAATAAGTTCGGACTAAAATGAAAACAATCCATCAATTACTCAACACAAGATGATAGAAATACACAGAGTAAAAAGAGGGCTCAGGTTTCCATGCCTGTGGGAATCCTGGGCTGAAAATGAAGAATCTACTAGCAAACACAGACCAATAAATAACAGGCAAGTAAGATAAACAATCAGATAATTTAAAAAATTATTTATGTATCTATCTATTTTTTGAGATGAGGTCTCACTCTGTTGCCCAGGCAGGAGTGCAGTGGCCCTCTCATAGCTCACTGCAGCCTTAACCTCCCGGCCTCAAGTGATCCTCCTAACCCAGCCTCCTGAGTAGTTGGGACCAGAGTCACGCATCACCACACCTGGTTACAATCATCTAGAGAATTTTTAACAACTGATTCTGATAGTGTCAACGAAAGTTACTTAGAAAACCAATTATTTCACTGTAGAGAGGAGGAAACTGGGCCAGACACTTAAGCTTTCCCAACATGCAGTCAGAGAGAAGCACCCAGCCCCCCTTGACGCCTGGTCGAGGGCTCTGTCCACTCCAGTACACAAGCCCCATCAATCATTGGATCTAAATGTCACACATATACCTGAAAAGGATGTGGAGAGTCTCAGAGGGCAATGAATGGGGAGAAGAAAGGCCCCCAGTGGGCCCTCATTGACCAGGCTGCCTTCCTTCCTGCCACCGGCTGGGGCCTGCCTTTCACACACATGTGCTTCATTCCTGGATGTCTGTGCACCCTCATTCCATTTCTGTTGCAGGAGTCCTTCAACTTCTGCCTTTCTGAAAGGTACTGAAAGAAAAGAAGGGGACAGTTCTTTGACTTGGCTCAATGAATGAACAATTTCTGACATTCAGAAGCCAGCATCCCTAACAAGAAGATGCATGCCCCTGTCCACTTTCCCTTCACCGTGATTTTCAGGCTGCCTTTGTAGCCTCTTTTCTCCTTCAAATATTTCTTTAGAATTGGGAGGTGATGGAGGGTTAGAGAGGAAAGGAGGTTAGAGATGCACCAGGTCTGTCTGGGATGGGGTCTGAGAGTCTGGATTTCTACCAAGATCCTGGGGGACACTGACATGGGTGATCCACAGCCCACTCTTCTGAGTATCAAGGATTGAGATTAAGTGCCTAGCTTCAGACTACATTAGTCAGTGGTTATTCTAGTGGCCATAATAAATACCAATTAATTTCAGATGGTTCAGAGCCATGCAACTTCAAGCAAGCTTTAAAAACTCCCTGAGTTGAATTTTCTCATCTAGGAAAGGTAAAGGAATTTGTGACCTTTTTGAATAGTCGAGGGGATAGCACAGTCTTCATACTGATCTTTTTTCACAAAGCAAGAGCAGGGTATGAAAAAATACCGAATCAGGAGCCCATGGGTGACCTAGCCATGTGACCAGAGGAGACACTTTGGACCTCAGTTTGTTTTTCTGAAGTGAGATGTTGGCCTGGGTCACCTTTCGGATTCCTTCTGGCTGGAACTGTTTACCATCCAGAACATAATATTCTTAGTTTAAAGAAAGGAAGTGACATGCAGTCGTGCTGTCTTTTTGTTTGCAGCATATCAATAGTCCATTTAATGCCAAGTTCTTGACCAAGAACACAGACCCATAATTACGCCTAACTTCTACAGGAAAAGTTGTTCAGTTTTCTTGCTCCACTTGATGACATATTTTTCCAAGAGCAAAGGGGAGGGAGGAGAGTGATGGCAGCTGTAGGGTTATACCTTTCTTTTGTTCTGTCGCCCAAGCAGAGCTCTCTAACTCTCGGATGTAACCCCGTGGGATAACCACAGGTCCCTTAATTACAAATTATTCTGAGAACAAAATCTGCAGTCACTGCATACTCAGAGGGGCCACAGTACATGTGTTTGGCTACCTCATAAGGTAAAGAATCTCAATATTACCCTGTTTTCTCAAAAAAGGAAGTTTGGACATTTAGGGCGCTCTCCTGCTTCTTCATAGAAAATCATCCCAGAACGACTCATGCCCCTCTCAGGAAAGTGCTCTCTGGGATCTTCCCTAATGACATTTCTTTTCTTTTTCTGTTTTTTTTTTTTTGAGACAGAGTCTCACTCTTCCTCCCAGGCTGGAGTGAAGAGGTGCGATCTCGGCTCACTGCAACCTCCGCCGCCAGGTTCAAGTGATTCTCCTCCCTCAGCCTCCCGAGTAGCAGGGATTATAGGTGCACGTCATCATGTCCAGCTAATTTTTTTATTTTTAGTAGAGATGGGGTTTCGCCGTCTTGGCCAGGCTGGTCTCGAATTCCTGACCTCAGGTGATACACCCGCCTCAGCCTTCCAAAGTGCTGGGATTACAGGCATGAGCCACCGCACCCAGCCCCTAATGACATTTTGCATATGTATGACAGATGCCATCTTGACAAATTATATTTCCTTCTATCGCATGTGTCCTCACAGTAACCCCAAGAATCTGGTCTCCTCCCCTCCTTCTACAGAGGAAGAGTGAGGGCTCCGTGTGGCGAGGGGCCTGCTTGTGGTGCTGCCTAGAGCGTGGAGGGGCCGGCCAGGGCTGCACTTCAGGCCTCCTTGTTTCCTGTCCTGCGTTTCCTTCACTCCACCAAGGCCATGATTCTGACATCCTACAAATGTCCTGTGAAGATGTCTGCATGAAATATATGCTCTTTGCTGAGTCTGTTTACTTCTGACTCTGTGGAAAGATTTTAGAGATGTTAGTAACTTTTTTTTCTTTTCTAATGTCCCTATGGAGAAATGATTGTATCTGTAATGCTGCCTTTCTAGGCCCTGGAAGGAATCCAGAGCTGTCACTATGTTTTCCATCTGGCCCTTTATCAAGAATCTCTGCTGCTTACTATAGCCTGGAGGCTGTCCTGCAGAACCCTGTACACGGCTGCCAGCAGGTTGGCAGAGCAGGAAGGGCCGACACCGCACAGCTTCGCAATAGAGAGAAAGGCTAGGTAGGCATGCAGGTGCACCCTGCTCTAAGACAGGGGCAGGAGCCCCCAAGGAGACTGATTTTCATCCACAAATAACTATCCACTGGTTTACTCTTTGCTATCTGTAAATTGTATATAGCTCGAGTAAATATAGTTCAACTTATAAAAAATTAATTTGACTTTTCTAAAATAGTCATAGGTCAAAGGTTTTATTTTTACTCATATTTGTTTATTTATTTGAGACACAGCCTTGCTCTATTGCCCAGGTCAGAGTGCAGCGGTACGACCCCTGGAACTTCGACCTCCCAGGTTCAAGCAGATCCTCCCACTTCAGCCTCCCAGGTACCTGGGACTACAGGCATGTGCCATCACACTGGGCTAACTTTTGTATTTTTTGTAGAAATGGGGTTGCCCAGGCTGGTCTTGAACTCCTGGGCTCAAGTGATCCTCCCACCTTTGCCTCCCAAACTGCTGGGATTGATTACAGGAATGATTCACTGTGCCTGGCCAGTCACAGGTTTTAAAAGCAACACTAAAATGGGACATTTGTGCTTCCAAAAGAAGACTAATGGTAAGTGAGCCTTCGCGTTAGAGTTTTATCTGTCCCTTCTCCCCAGGGGCTCCTGACACCTCAAAATACCTCATCAAGAAAAGTGAGATAACAGAAGTCACAGCTTTGCAGAAAGTTCAGAAAATCTATATTAACAAAAGGGTTTGCAATAGAGGCTGCTGCTCATGTGTTTCTTCTGAAATAGCTCATAGAAGTGAAGTGTTAGAAGGGAATTAATGGCAGTGTCTAGTTATACTGAGGACAACTCAGCCACTGTTACCCCAATTTTTAAAAGCACCTGTAGCCTCTATAGTTATTCCAAATTTAACTCAATCAAAGTGGAAAAGAAGAGGAGCTGGCCTTGCCTGGGCATTCATATTGGATGGGCCTAAGTTTGAATCAACTTTCATGTATTAATCACATCCCTGATAATTCAAGAGGACACTCGTTTTTTTCCCCTCCCTCCCATACCCATGCCAGGTGCAGTGACTCACACCTGTAATACCAGCACTTTGGGAGGCTGAGGCGTGTGGATCACTTGAGGTCAGGAGTTGGAGACTAGCCTGGCCAACATGGCGAGACCCCATCTCTACTAAAAATACAAAAAAATAGCTGGGCGTGGTGGCGCATGCTTGCAATCCCAGCTACTCTGGAGGCTGAGGCAGGAGAATTGCTTGAACCCGGGAGGTGGATGTTGCAGTGAGCTGAGATCACGCCATTGCACTCTAACCTGGGTAACAGAGTGAGACTCTGTCTCAAAATAAATGAAATGAAATGAAATAAAATAAAATAATAAAATAAAATAAGCACATGGGAAGAACTCATTGTGTAAGGATTCTTGTAGCTGATCCCAGAACTTTGGAGCTGGAGGGGAAGCTAGTAATGACACAGTACCTTTCGCAAATGAGGAAACCCCAGATCTGGGGCCATAGACTGCTGTGCACTGTGCTCAGGTGCTGGGCAAGGCAGACCTGAGTCTCCCAGGCACTGGGTCCCTCTTAGCTGCCTCCTCTGCTCAATTCTGCTCTGCCCTGAAATAGACCTTGTCTTCAGAATCTGTCTATACGAAAACAAGCCCCTGAAGAGAGCACTCTGGGACTCAAACAACTCCAAATTCAGTTGTCTGGGTGACAAGGTGGCTCCCTTCTATGTGTCTCTTCCACTGGGCACAAGGCACCCGTGTTGGTTTTCTGTGGCTACTGTGACAAAACATCATAAACCGGGTGACTTAAAAGAACGGAAATTTATTTTCTCACAATTGCAAAGGCCAGAAGTCCAAAATCAGGATGTCAGCCAGGATGTACTCCTTCCAAGGGCTCTAGGGAAGAAAATTTCCTTGCCTCTTCTGGCTGTTGGTGCTTCCAGCCACTCCTTGGCTTGTAGCTACATCAATCCAATCTCTGCCCCTGTGGTCACATGGCCTTTCTCTCTGTACCCAGTGTCATCATCTCCTCTTTCTCTGATAATAACATTTGTCCTTGGAACTAGGGCTTACCGCAGTTATCCCAAGATGATTTTCTCTTCTCAAGATCCTTAACTTAATAACATGAGCAAAGATCCTTTTTCCAGGTAAGGTCAACTTCACAGCTTCTAGGCATTATGATATGGAAACACCTTTCTGAAAGTCATCTTTCAACCCACTGCAAGCATACATGTAAATAAACTCTCAGAAACAGCCCTAAATCCTCAAGGTGGATATAGCAAGCTCTAGATTTGCATTTGCCAAGGTATGTTTCTTACACACCTAGATTTGAAGAGCTGTTTTTCAACTGTGTTTCATGTAAAATAAGTTTGATAATTTGGCAATTTGGTAAACCCAGTTAAACAGTAAGCAAGGGTTTTTGTGTTGTTTTGTTTTCTTGTTTCTTTGTTTGGGTGCAGGATTCCTCAGGACGTTTAAGAAGCTAATAGGCAACATGGCTTTTCAGAAATGAGATATGGTGCATGGTATTTCCCATGTGAGAATGTTTTGGAACTGTATGTTTTGCCTGGGTTTCCCAGAAAGGAGGGCTTGAAACAAGGCTTAAGTGCAAGCTTTCCATTGGCTACTGTGGTCCAGGGAGCCTGAGAGAAGGCCAGGGATTGGGCCAACAGAGGGAGAGCCAGTGCTAAGTGTGTCCTAGATCTAGGCACCTCTGGGAAGACGTCTCCAAGAGCTGGATGAAATGGGTGTGGGCCTCTCTACTGGAGAAGGGAAGGGGTGGCAGCTATCTACTGATTTGCTGCACAATTAATTCAAGTTCACTCTGCAGGACTTTACCCTCCAGACTCAGGTATCCCCACTGTGTAAGCACAACATCAGCACCTGCAGGAAGCTGGGCAGAGCCTGCACAGAAGCAGTCACACCATAGTTGCTGGCTTGAAGAGACAGCTGAGGCTGAGAGAATCTGGAATTGTGCACTAGAGGTGTCTGTTTCAGTCCCATACACATAAGCTCAGAGAACATCCATCTCATGAGACAAGTGTTCCATGCAAGGCTCTTTGGGAAACCAATTTCATTCTTAACTTGCTATGATACAATCATTTCGTTAACAAAATGGGTCTAATCTTACTTGGGTATTCCGGTATTATCTATCACATACGCCCTCGATTCTATACTTCAGGTTCACTATCAATCTAATTTTATAAAATATATTACTATTCTATTTTTTAAGTCAGGAAAGAGTTCATCGTTGAAAGAACTATTTATGCACACTGGAAAGCACATTCCTGGAGCTGATTTAATTTTAACTTTATTTGTATTCATATCTGCTGACTGCATGCTATGATAACTGGAAGGTTTCTTAGGGGTATGGAACACTTCCAGTTCTGTTCATTTGGCCAGTGTGGTGAATATCATCTTACCAAGAGAGAAGGGAAAATAATAGACAGCAGTTTCTTGTCTAAGTCAATGGGAAGAAAAAAGAAAGGAAAAGAAAGAATGTTGCCTGGCCCAAATTTCGGGACAGTTACATTAAACAAAAGGATCAGAAAATGGAAATGTATTCCTTTGAAATGACTGTAATTGGCTGAATGTTGAGGCTGAGAGAAAAGTAATGATGGGGAACCAGGCAGGCGAGAGTATTAATTTTCTCTGATGATGAAGGGTATATGGAGTCATATTTGAGAGTCCTTCAAAAGCTTTTGCAAGAAGAGACTCAGACATTGCAGAGAAGCCCATTTTCAAGAGACCTGCTATGTTTATTGGAGTCTGTTTTATGGATGATTGGTTGGTAGAGAGTGGCCTGTGAACACAGTGTGGCTGTGTGCTCTCCATGGCAGGCACACAGGAAACATGTGATCCAGACAAAGTCAGAAAAGTAAGAATCATCAGAAAACCCCAGAGCTGGCAGTATCAGCTTAATCTGGCTATGGGGTTGCCATGAATGCAACAAGCTAGTATCATGTGTGTAGACAGCATAAGAGGCAGCAGTAAGTGGAGGATGGGATGCAGCTGTGCTGGTCCAAGTGTGGGTAAAAGACTCCAGAAACGTTCTTTTGGAAGCAGTCTGGTGAAAGAAAGAGAACCTAGACCTTGCGGCAAGGTGACTTAAACGTTTGAGTTTTCTGGATTCTTTGCTTGTGAGCTATGTGACTTTGGGATAGTCATTTAGCTTTTCTGTCTCAGTTTTTAAATCTGTAAAATGGAGGGAATAATATCTCATTGAGTGGCAAATAACAGAACATGCTACTCAAAGTAGTTTAAATAATACAGCAATACTTCCAGGCAGGATGGCTCTGGGCACTCTTCCAAATACCTGAAAAGTATACTGGAAAAGAAAAGGTATAGTTGAGGCTCAAAGCCACACAAATACATCTAAAGACCACAAATGGAAAAATAATACAAAGGGTCAGAGGTACAGAAGAAAGCAGCACTGACTAAGAGTTTGGCCTGGATAGCATTACTACACGCAAAGAAAAAAAAAGGAATTAGAGGCCAGTTCACTGCTTGATGCTAGGGCCTGGGAGATTCTTGAAGCTACAAATCTATGAGACTGGAAGGGAAAAGCTAAAAGCACAGCATCTTGAATAGGACCTCTGTCAATTCACCCACTGACTTGGTGACATGGTGACATGACATAGGACAGGAGCACAAAACATCACTGACATAGAACTAGGGACTCAGGGGCTCAGAGAGAGGACAGATAAAAGTTATGATATTGTATGCATCTAACAACATAGACTTAAAATACAAAAAGCAAGAACTGATGTAATTAAAAGGAAAAATTGACTAATCCACAAACCTGTTGGGATATTTTAATATGCATCAGAAATAATTGGTTGAGAAGACACTAAATTGGAAAGAATATAAAAAAATGAACAGGAAAGTAAAAACTTTGTTCTAATAAATACAGAAACAATCCTATAACTCCAAATGAAGAATATATTTTATCTTCAAGTACACATAAACTATAAAAATGTGCTATGTATAGATCAAAGAGAAATTGTCTACAAATTTCAAATAATCAATGTGTTGCAAATAACGATTTCCAATGAAAAGCAATTAAAGTAGAAATCAGCAAAAAAATGGAATAAAAATAAGCTAAATATAGATTAGGAACCTTAGAAATGTACTTTCAAATAATTCATAGGTGTATTGATTTCCTATTGCTGCCATTACAAATTACCACAAACTTGGTAGCTAAACACAACGGAAATAAATCCTCTTACAGTTCTGGAGACCAGAAATCTGAAATCAATATCACCGGCCTGAAATCAACATGTCAGGGCAATGCTCCCTCTGGAGGCTCTAGGGGAGAATTTGCCTTTTTGCCATGGAGGGAATAATATCTCATTGAGTGGCAAATAACAGAACATGCTACTCAAAGTAGTTTAAATAATACAGCAATACTTCCAGGCAGGATGGCCTAATTCCTAATTAGGCCATTCCTAATTAGAATCCCTAATTCCTAATTAGATTCTATTCCTAATTAATTAGGCTATGTAGTACGGAAAGAGATGTGTGTGCATGTATGTGTGTATACATATATACATATATATGTATGTATTTGTAGAGGAAGCATTATTCAGCCTACTATATGAGTTAAAAAGAAAAATCACAGTGAGAATTACAAATGACACAGGTCATATATATCAAGGCTTGTGGAATGCAGCAAAATCATGCCTATAGGTAAAATTATAGCCTTATATACAAATATTTTATTTTTAAGGACATTTAAAATAAACTACTTGATTCAACTCGACAAGTTGAATCAGGAATCAAAATATTACCCTCCAAAAGCAAAAGGCCCAGACTGTTTTACTGGCAAGTTTTTGGAAACTTCAAGGAACAAACATTCCCTTTCTAGTACAAACCTTTGCAGAGTCTATATTTTAAAGGTTTAGCTACCCATATAATTTTATGAAGCTAACAGAACTTTGATATGGAAACTAGACAGAACAGTACAAGAAAAGACAATTACAGACCAATCTTACTTATAATCACGAATGCAAAAATCCTAAATAAAATGCAGGAAACTGGATTCAGCAGTAAGAATATGTAATGACAAAGTAGGGTTTATCCAAGTAGTATAAGGCTGGATCAACACTAGAAACTCTGTCAATGCAATACACATTGTTAACAGATTAAGGGGAAAAAATTATATAATCATCTCAATAGATCCCCAAAAACCATAAAATGGAAGTCTTCCCTCATTCATGACTAAAAAGTTAAAAACCCTTAGCAAAACACAACTAAAAGAAGCCCTCACATGATAAGGGCATACATGAAACAACTACAGCAAACATCATATTTAGTAATGAGATTTCAGAAGTTTCCCCACTGGGCTGAGAAAGAAGCATGCCTGCATTCACTGCGACTCCTTTGGCATGTCTAGGCTTGGGTGGCCTTTGCTAGTTGGCCATTTTCCTTTCTAGCATTGAGGTATGTGTATGCAGGTAGTGGTAGTATCAAGGCATGGGCTATAGTACAACAGCGCAGACTCCTGGTTGTCTACAAAACCCACTCTTCTCTACCTCCATTGTAATAGAGTTCCAGTAAGGCATGCAGTAGCCTTACTACAGTCCATATTTCTCCCCTCCTGTGACTGCTCTGTGGTAGGGTGACTAAGTTCTCTCCCAGGGAATGCAAAAGGAAGGGGTGTGTGCTACTTAAGCATTTGTGTCTTAAGACATGGATGTGCCCCTTTCAGACTCTCCACCTCTTCCCACCATCTGGAACGGGGAAGTGGCAGGGACTCGGCTTCAATCATGCGGGTGATGACAGTCCGGGGATGATGAAGTTACAAGAGGAAAGAACAATGTTCCCTGGAAGACCTTGTGGGAGGACACTGCCTCTCCTTCCTGCATTGCTCATACTGGGGCTAAGTAACAAAGAAACAAAGAGGTATTCTCGAAACTGCTGAAGCTTTGTGTGTCTTTGTTACAGCAACCAGGCCTTACTATCACTAACATAATGGGAATTGCACATCCCATATCTGGAAAGCAGGTAATTCTAAAGAGGACCAGAAGGTAGGGACATTGGATCAAGTGGTGTGGGAGAAAGAATTTCAACAGCATCTTTAATGATTGTTTTCTTTAAGAAAAATGCAGAAGCAATTCTAACAGTTTTAAAATGTTGAGTTGTAAGTATACCAATATGTCTTATATTATTTTCTATTCGTTTCTTCAGATTTGAAATATCTAATCAAAAGCGTACAAAAGAAAGAAAATGCAATAAATGGAATGTGTTGGCTATATTCTGACTTTAGAATCATCTCAACTCAGCAGTTCAGTAATATTCCCAGGAATTGTTTTATCTTTGAGTTGGATCTGTCTTCCTTTGGATTGTGGCTTCCCCTTACAATGTTCTTCCTGGTCTCAAGATAACTATCAGCATCTCCTAGATTTTATGTAGCCTAATTCATTACAAATAAAAAGATCTTCATGTCCCTCAGGTGGGTAAAATAGTCATTCATCAAACATTTTTTGAGATTTTATTATTTGTCAAAAACTAGTGGCACAGAAATGACTCTGAGACATGATTCCCTCAATGGAAAAGCACCAAGTCATTATCCTGGGACATCCACAAGCTTTTTTTTTTTTTTTTTTTTAAATATAGATTGCTTTGTAAAGTGCTCATATTCTGCAATTTATGATGCATGTTAGGCAACTGACTTAGAATTAGCACCCATTCTTCCTTATCCTAGTCTTATATATCCATGAACATAAGATGTTCACACTTTGCTTTAGTTTTCCTCTCTGCTTTCAAAACCCTTTCACTTCTTCTCCACTAGTACAAATCTAAATGTTTCTTCAAAGCCCTCCAAGACATCTTTCTAGGGATTATCAAGAAATGGGATCCACACGCAAGTCAGTGACTGGGGTGACTTCTCCCCAACTACATTGTCCTTGCTTCAGAGTTAGAGCTGCTGGATGTCACCCTCAAGCAAGTTTGTTGTTCCCTCCTTTGTGTTCCCACAGCATTCTGTTTATATCATCAGTGTAATACTGAGATGTTAAATTAAATAAGCAGGAGGCCATTAGACTGCAGCTGTCTCTGTACTTTGAGTGCCTACATAAGAAACTGCAACCTAATTGAATATGTAAACAAACCAAAACCTGACTTAGGAATATAGCAAACAGCTGAGTTTCAGCCAATCATGAGCAGTCAGGTTCCAGCCTAATACAGGCAGCCAACTCATTGCACCATGCTCAAATATGGCAGACACCCGGTTGTAGCCAAATCAGGTGATCTCCCTACTTTACAACCGAGTCTGGCCTATAAAATCTCACCAGTCACACTGCTGGGCTCTCTGAACCTTTTCTGCTTTTGAGTGCTGCCTGGTTCATGAATCACATTTGTTAGGTCAGTGCAAAACTAACTGTAAATCAGAATTTTCCAGAAAATTTCTTTTGAAATGCAGATTCTGAACTCCACCAGAGAATTTATGAACCCAAATTCTAAGAATCTAAGAGATTGACTGACCTGTTGACCAGGGTGTGGCAAAATGGGGCCATGCAATGTTCAGTTGACCCCATCAGTAGGTCACAGCCACCAGCATCCAATAGCTCCTGACCAAGGAACATGGTCATCAGGGACCATTCTTTAATTTTACTACTTAGGTAGCCATCTCCAAACACCTGAACTTCTATGAAATGAGCAGAGGCACATTCATAGACATTTTCCACAGGTATTTGCTTCCTATGTCAAGCACTAACACAGTGCTTGCAATATGTGTCTGCAATGAAGTGTCTGCAATAAAGCAGGGAACAAAACATAAGCCTCTCTGTCTATACATAGCTTAGAGGCTCCAGGTACAGACAGAAAATAATCTAATCAACAGGTAAACTTGTGATGTCAAATGGGGTTAAAAAGTCTATGAATGTTAACTAGTCAGATTCTAAGAAAAACAACTCTTCCATTCATTTGCATGTAGTATAAGGAAAGAGAGTCCCCCACCCTTAAATGTCAGTGGTGGTATTTAAGCAGAGCCAGGTATGTCATAGACACATGTGCATTTTGGATGCAGGGATTGGGCTAGACAGTTTTGTCAGGCAGCCAACCTTGAAATTCAATCATCTTTTGTTCTCTGTGTCTCCTTTTGCACTATCCCCTTTCTTCACAGAACTTTCCAGAATTAATGAGAATGGTAGAAGAGATTGAGGTGGTAAGTGGAAGATTTTCCACATGGCCTTGTATTTGGGTAACCAAATGAACTATTAAGTAAGCAATCTCCTCTACATGCATTTTAAAATCATTTTCTAGTTCTTTTAATAAAAACATATTTTAAGAAATTTGTATTTAAGACATAGGAGTACTGGAAAAAAGAATATGGAGTCTGTGAACATTAAATAGTATAACTACTTGTGGCCACAGATACTTGAAAACAGTATCACAGTCACATCTGAGCTACCCAGCACATTACTACGGGGAGCACAAAAGAAACAGACTGAATCAGAGAAAGCAGAAACTCCATTTAAGGTCAAAAGTGGCAAGGAGAACATATTTCAGGATGAAAAACAAATATCCAGTTTTATGCTCATCTTTGCACGACTTACTATTTCAGCGACAGTGGGAAACTTTTAAACCACTTATGTGGGGACCATCAGTCAGTAATGAACTTTATGTTCACAAGGAAAATCTTTTTTCCCAACCTTATCTTTTATGACCTAAGTCATGTGATAATTCTTTTTTCTTTCTAGCCAATGTGTTTCAAAAAGTGTATGAGATTCCTGGTATTTTTTAAAAATATGGTCATATACAAAATGAAGAAATTTTATATTTTTTCTTAACACAATCTGACTTGAAAACTAAGTGCATACAAAGTTTCACCTTATAAAAGGGTATTCTTTTGGAATTATGGATGAGGGAGGGAAAAAAAGGACTGAGACACAGCGAAGAAAACAATCCCTCCACACATTCTCATTTTTCAAAGTGCTGAAATTCCCAAATAGCCTGAGGATTTATCTATAAGCTGTCTCTGCAACAAAAATTTCTCTTCTAGTTTGAAATCAAACCTGAGGAATTCCAGGCTTAAAGGAAAACTCTCTCTCTTTCTCTCTCTCCCTCTCTTTCACTCTGTCTCTCCCTCTCTCTCTCTGCGCGCGCGCGTGTGTGTGTGTGTGTGTGTGCGCGCGCGCGCGCACGTGTGCGCACTTCACAGGATTCAACAATTCCACCATCAAAGGCAGGAATTAAAGTCACTCCCTTTAAGACTAAGTGACATTTTGGGGAGCAATCTGGCCATTTCCCCCCAAGCCCCAGTATGTGGGCTTAGTACCTCCCCAAGAGGGCGATGACCCACCTGCACTGGGCACAGTCCAAGCTCTCCATCAGTTACAATGGCCTGTTTGAGTCCTTGTCTCTTCATGGCTGTACTGAATTTCTCCACACAAGAGATAGGTAGTGTGAACCAGAAAAGAAAGGATCCCTGATGATATAAGCTAAGGATTTTTCCTTATTTTAAAATTAATTGGAAGCCTAAGCCACAGGATACACAGTTGAGTGTAGCCAGAGTGGTTTTCTTCTGCTCCAGTAAGCAGCAAGACAATGGCTCTAATATCAATACATCATTCATTTTCCCTTCTCAAAGTGGAAACAGATTTAAAATTTTTATGTATCTCAGGTCTCCCAGGACAAAAACTACTCCTGGGAAGAGAGCAACGTATTTTGGGAGGCTCCCATGAACTCTTCAGGACCACAAGTGGGAAATAACTGTTCCCTGGACAGGAGCCAAAGGCACAGCTCCCAAAATGTCTAAGAGCTTCCAGGGGTGGGAGCTAGGGAGAGGATGAACTGAGAGAACTGGCTCTCATGCATCTGGGGAGATGGAGTCACTTGGGTGTCTGAGCATGTGATGCCACAGCCTGGGAAGGGAGTGCTTTTCTGGGGCAGAATTAGAACTTCAGGTGCTTGATCTCTGCTCAATCTCACATAATAAGAAAGGAGAGGTGTGTTTATAAGCACACACACCCCAACTTAAATACTTGGTTGGTATATATTCCTTACTTTCTTAAGCACTGTAATTTCGATTTTGACTCAGACACTTAAAAATAAATTTTTAAGGGTTCCCTGTCAAAATCTTTCAGAAGATTTTTTTCCACTATACAAGCAGGGTCATTGTGTTGAAAAACTTACATTCTGATGAGCTCTGCATTTCTAATGTGCACCAAGCACTGAAAATGCAGTAAAGTGTGTGTGGCAGGGAAGAAAGGAGTGTGCCCGGGACTTTGATGTGAGGAAGGGGTAGCCTTAGGGTGCTGTGGCATTTTTGTTTCAATCACTCCCTTCCCATCACCTTTTTCTCCTTTCTTTACCCATAATGGTACTCAATTTTCATTTCGTTTAAAAGAAGAATTGGAAGTATGGTGGCCTTACATCAATAGCACTAAGGAATTAATGCCCCATGGGAGCAGCCCTCAACCAATGACCTCTGGAGTTGGTGTGTAAATACCCCAGGTCCTTTATCCCTTGGGAGGCGTTCCACATGGCTCCCAGAGTTCCCCCAGTGGAAGCTGCTTAATCCTCTACTCTATGTTTCTTCTCCCTATGCCAATCCCTGCTCCCCTACCAGTGTACACTACTCTCACCTCCCAAATAAAGTGCTCATACTTGTATCTTCAGCTTAGTATCAGCTTCTGGAAGGACCCAAAGTAAATCATGTGTCTTCTGGGTACTGAAATGTTGACACAAATCATCAAGTAATGGCTACACTGCTCAGGTTCCCTCCTCTGACAACACCTGAAGCAGTTCTCTATCTTCTTCATAAAATCCTGAGTTGCACAGCTTTGCTGAGTACAAGCTGATGAACATTTTGCAGTGATAACTATCAACATTTTACTAGAGTTTAATTCGAGCCTAAACATATAGACAAACTAATTCTGTACAAGGAGTTATCAAAATGAGAGTTTCTTTACATTAGGGAATTAGTGAGAGGCCAGGAGGCTGAGAGGTCCATCTTTGCACCAGCTGTGGGCATGTCTGGATTCTGCTTCTTACTCTGTCCCAACCTCCCTTCTCTTCAGAGTATCCCTCATGTTCCTGCCCTCCACATTGGCTCTGGAGTTGGTTACTTCCTTGTTTCAGGATCCTTAACAATTTTCAACACTTCTCTGATGATGTTTTGGTGTTTCCAGTTACAGTGGCCCACAGCTCACCTGATGAGCAGGATATTGACTAATGTAGTTAATAATTTTCATTGATGCTATTTATGAATGCCTCCGTGTGGTGTATCTTCAAAATACCTTTGCAAGGTTATGACTCACATGCTCATCACCCACTCCCCGCCCCTCCCCTCCCAAAGCCATCTCTGGGAAAGTAAGGTTCTTGCTGAGGACAATGAGGAGCCATTGAGCCATTCCTCAGATGCAAGTGAATGACATGATGAAGAGCTGGGAAGACATCCATCCCTTGGAGGCAGAGACCAGTTTACAAATCTCCAGTGTCATTCAGACCATAATTGCAATGAGTGCAATAAAGAAGGTAATATGAGGAATGACCAGAGACAAAAAGCAATTGTATCTTTTCAGAGGAAAATGTTGTTATTTCAAGGATGACAAATCAACTCATAGCACTGATGATGATAATCATAATTATCAGGATTTTTTACTACCCATTTTGTGCTAAGAACCATATTTCCTTAAGTTGTCTTGAATCCTTCTTCCCCAACACCAACCCTCAAAGGAGGATATTTTATTTCTTCTTCCGCTCTGTCCCTCACTCCCTCTCTCTCTCTCCCTCCCTCTTTTTCTTCCTCCTTCCTTCTTTTTTTCTATAGCTGAGACTACCAAGACCATGAGTAGTTAGATTGTTTGATCAGGGTCACAGCTACTCCATAACAGAACATGAATTTGAGCCCAGATTTGTCTGGTTCTAAAATCTATATCTTGTATTCCCTGACTTTTTTAAAAACCAAAAATAGAGAGTTTGGAAAATTCTTTCATGGTGAAGTATGAAAACAAATTACCAGCATTTCTGCATTTGAACTTCTGTACAATTAGCAACAATAGTTACTGAGAACTCACTGAGACATCTGACCTTTAAAAAATAGACTTTTTGTCTTCTTTACAAGCAACTGACAAATTCACCCACTCAATAAATATTTGTTGAACAGACTGTGTGCATGAGACCTCCTAGAACAATTGATCAATTATGGTCCTGAGTCTAGGATACTCATAGTTGAACCTCCTATAAGGTCTTTAAAAAGAAGTGGTGATTGAAAGAAATATAGTTTTTAAAAAGTCACTCTAGCTATATAACAAGTACCTGGGAACTTTTCCCTCACCATATGCAGAGTACAGATAGTGGGTTTGACTAGGAGGTCCAACTTCATGTTGTACAAATATGGAGCAGTTTTAATATTTCCAGTTAATACTTTCATTTTGTTCGTTGAGTCACTGTCTGTGTGGGTAGCCAGAAACTAGATAGCTTAGAGAGATCCAGTAAATATTTAGTCATTTATATTTTAAAACTTAGTCCAGTCTAGTTTAAATTCTGACTTCCAATTAGCATAGACAAGACTTAAAAGCAACTCCTAGGATCTGCTTGTGACAGAGAAAGGCAAGGCCTGCTTGTGAGATCTCTCTTTCTTCCCTCCCTCCCTCTCTTCCTCCCTTCATCCCTTCCTCCCTCTTTTCTTTCATCTCTCTCTCTTTCTCTCTCACTCTCTCAACTTTATACTTCCTCGGCCATGAATGGAGCCTCTCTTTCCTCCCTACCCTTAGAAATGCTTGTTCTAAGCAGTACCTGTGATCACCTCCCTGGGACTCTAAGCTTTCAGAGGCTTCACAGTGGAAAGGACTGGACAGAAAGAAACCACAGATTAAACAAAACAGGCTGCTCAGAAGGAAAAATACACAGGAAGGTATTTCAAAACCACAATACTCAATGCACTGATTTTTGTCTATGTTTCCTCCAACCTCTTGAATTTAAGTACACATCTGTGTTTTTAACACCTTCCCTGAGACAATGCCTGGTTTAAAGTAGGCACCCATGGCTGTTTGTTGAATGAAGGCAATCAGCAGGAGGTATCAGCTGTTGTGAGATTGACCAGCCCAGGTATTATTGAGAAAATGTGTCCTGGCCTGACTCTTGGTGAAGGCATATGACATGTAAGGGTCAAAGGTGAATGAAGAGGGTGAAACTTCCTGCTTTCAATTGAAAGGTTGAGTATCAACCATACACCGGGCATTGCTACTTGGGCTCACTCAGACTTAGTGAAGAATAAGGAATGTTTCTGTCCTAAGGATCTCATAGACTGGTGGAAGGGGCAATATAATGAATCATAGTGGGTTTTGTTATTTTTTCTTAACATGCCCAAATCCTATAATGGAGATATGATGTTATCATGTTATAATAAAGATAATGAGATAGAGATGTGCAGGTACTAGATTTGTGGGATCAGTGTGGAGTTTACAAAAGAAGAAATTCCATTAATAATCTGGGAAATCTGAGGAGGAAGGCCCCCTCCCACAGGGTGGGTGAGGAAAGCTATCAGTAGTTGTCATCTCCAGCATCCACACATAAGGAACTAATGTAACTTGTCATATTCTTCACCTTGAAAGTTCCACCAAATAGTTATGCTTCTATCAGTTTGCAAGGTGCTAGAAAATTATTGAATGCTCTATGTGTATTTAGAGATATTGAATAAGACAGCATGAAAAATTTTTACTATTAGATAATGTATGGTATTAGATAATGTATGGTGATTAATTCTCATTTGAAAAAATTGGTTTTGGGAGGTTAAAACTGGAATTAATAAGGCTAAGGAATTTTGCTTTGACTCACTGTTCACTCTCAATACAAACTGAAGTTCTCGGGGAAGGTGTTCCTGGCAGAACGAGAAATAGCAGCCATTTGACAAAATTCTATACCTCATAGAAACTGCCGTAGAACACGTAGAAACTGGGAAAAATTTCCACCTGACATAAGACTTGAGCTCTAAATGGTTCCTCTCCTTTAAAACAAAGTGACAAAATAGAAATAAAAGTTAGGTGTCAACATGTGAAAAAGAATCCCTAGGCTGGTAGTACCCAATATAGTAGCTACTAGCCACATGTTACTATTAATAAGTACTTGAAATGTAGCTAATCCCAAATGAGATGTGCTAGAAGCGTAACCCCCATGCTGGATTTCAAAGACTTAATGCAAAAGAAGAAGGAGAAAAAAATATCTCATTAATATTTTTAATAATGATTACCTGCTGGAATGATGATATTTTGGGTATATTGAGTTAAATAAAATATATTATTAAATTAATTTTACCTGTTTCTTTTTGTGGCTACTAGAAAACTTAACCTTATTCGTCGGGCGTGGTAGCTCACGCCTGTAATCCCAGCACTTTAGGAGGGAGGCTGGGGCTGGTGGATCATGAGGTCTGGAGATCGAGACCATCCTGGCTAACACAGTGAAACCCCATCTTTACTAAAAATACATAAAATTAGCCGGGCGTGGTGGTGGGCGCCTGTAGTCCCAGCTACTCGGGAGGCTGAGGCAGGAGAAAAGCTTGAACCTGGGAGGTGGAGCTTGCAGTGAGAGGAGATGGTGCCACTGCACTCCAGCCTAGGTGACAAAGTGAGACTCTGTCTCAAAAA